>NW_010562725.1:37304-38152 GCF_000687285.1 Phaethon lepturus
GGAAAGAGTCAACAAAACCAGTAGTGACATTGCCCCTGAGTAAGCAGGCACGGGGAATACCCTGCTGTCTCTGCTTGACAATACAATGTTTTGCTGATTAAGCGAGGGATGCTCCTGGTAGGACACGACAGGACTGTCACAGAAAATGTTGTTTCAGAGTGTGGTAGTGATAGTAGTATCTCAAGCCCAAGTTAGCTCTTTGGACAGCGTCTACACAATTTCTCATGTCATGACAAATCTACAGCTGCGCCAATATCAGGAAACATTAAGCAACCAGTAGGCTGTTTAGTCTGTGAAATATATGCACACAGATACCACATATTACTTTAAGAGTGTCCATAGTGCTTCTCTGTGTTTTTTAATATTTTTTTTTCATTTAGCTAAGAACATTATATTGACAAGAATGTTCATAGAGATAAAGTGTTTTGACTACATCTGTGAACAGCCGCTTGCAAAGAGTCATTCCAGAAACGTTTGCACAGGCATCTTCAGTGCCTCTTGCATGTTCAAAAGTCGCTTATTCAGAGGATAAGCAGGTTGGTGCAAAATATGTAAACAAGAAGTTCTGGCTTTTCTGGCTTTTCTGAATACATTCTGAAGAAACCTGGAGGTTGAAATCTCTTTGCATGAATCTTTTCTTTTTTTTTTTAAATACATCAAGAGTTCCATTCGAGACCTGACAATAGGTAATTTAAAAATAGGTAACACATAATATTTTCAAGATAGAGCTTAGGGCCTATAAGTTATTGAAAAAGTTGTAGAAAAAGGCCTGAAAAGAGATGAAGACTGAATTTTGGTGCTACATAAATTCAGCTGAGAAATCAAGAACATAATTTGGCCATGGGAAA
>NW_010562725.1:38227-38487 GCF_000687285.1 Phaethon lepturus
TTTATTCGCGAAGCACAAACTATTGAACTTACTGGGGGGAGTTACTAAATGAAGTGTTACAACTGGTGTAATACAAGTGGACAGACTAGATCATCTAATGTCCATAGTCTTAAAACATATTAAAGCAGAGGTCTGAACTTACTGAATCCATTTATTAAATAAATAGTTTTCAAAGAACCTATGGGAATTAGGCACCTAAATCCCCATAAAATTAAATCTTATTTCAGTGTATTTAGTGGATGAGGGAAAGGCTGTGGACG
>NW_010562726.1:0-266 GCF_000687285.1 Phaethon lepturus
ACCATATGATATCATGCTCAGTATATAAAGCGTGAACAAAGAAGAAGGAAGGGGTGGAGGGAAATGCGGAGTGATAGTGTTTGTCTTCCCAAGAAACCATTACGTGTGATGGAGCCCTGCTTCCCTGGAGATGGCTGAACACCTGCCTGCCCATGGGGAGAGGTGAATGAATTCCTTGTTTTGCTTTGCTTGCATGCGCGGCTTTTGTTTTACCTATTAAACTGTCTTTATCTCAAACCATGAGTTTCCTCACTTTTACTCTTCCG
>NW_010562726.1:345-10014 GCF_000687285.1 Phaethon lepturus
CGAGTGGCTGCGTGGGGCTTAGTTGCCGGCTGGGGTTAAACCACGACAATAGGAATACTTTTCCTCAAAAGCAATGGAACTACTGTGACTCCATTGTGCAAGAGAAGTCACACAGACAAATATTGTGACATAGTATAAACCATAGTCTTCCTGAATTGGCAATAGACCTCAAAGGCAGAATTTTGCAAGTATGGAAAGGAGGCCATGTGCCAGCACAACACAGTGATGGTAATAAAAATGTTCTTTTAGCACTACAAACCAAGCTGCAGTGTTGCTAAATAGACAGCAGTCATGTGAATGTGACTCAGTGGCTGTGCCAAACAGAAGATCTGAACTGAACAGAGGATTTAATCTCTTATATTCCCATGTAATGTTACTTTCCTTGGGCTTTAAGCAGGGCACAAGATTTTGGTCCCAAGAGATTTGAAAGTTATACCTTGGTATATCTCATTCAAAGCAGCCATCAGATCTCAAATTGGTTTATAGCTTAGATGTGTGTTCAAGAAAATGAGAAGTGGAAAGACAAATAAAGATGATTTCTGGTAAAGCTGTTCTTCACAAAATCTCCCTCCAAAAATTGGAGACCGTCATGGATTTTCTGTTATTTTCAACAAGGTTCAGAATGGATGTCAAATGAATCAAAACCATAAGGAGAAAAAGCTTCATAATGCTGTTTCTGTGGGTTTTGTGTTCTTCTCAAAGTCATGTCCATCACATATGACATTTGGTTTCATTGCATGGTTGCATGAAAGCAAGTCAAATCCAAACTAGAGTCTTTATGAAGCAATGATCAATCACCCAAGATGTTTAGAGGGTTGGCATTCAGATAAATCTGGGCACACAGTATGGCTAAAATAGCATGAGAAATTATTTTCTTGCGTTATTTCTGTGCTCTGTGCTTTTCATGCATGATGAGGTTTGGATTTTTTCCAAACCATTTACCCAGACCTACTTCTTTCTAACTGTGTACTTTTAATACCCCTGAAATGAGTTTTTATTGTGATCTCATGGAGAAATTGAAACTGCAGTGGAAAAGTGGACAACACTGTTGGCAGACAATTAAGTAATTGTAAATGGAAAACACCACTGTGGGAAAACTCACAGGATTAAGCCATTGATTAAAAATAAATTGTAGTCTCAAGGTAAGTTCACATTAACGTTATGTAGGGACAGCAAACAGGAACACTCCTGGAACACTTAACTTTACATCTCGATTGACAAAACCGAAAGCTTTACTATTATGTATGTTTTCAACATCAGAATTTATTTTCCCTGGTTTACATGTTATTTAAGCCCTTCTCTTTTTTCTCCCATGTGCCAAAAGCAAACACAAACATTTGTCTTACTGATAATATAATAGTTTATTTTTAGCATTGAAATCACTGAATTTGGAACAGTTAAATCTTTTGGAAGACCCAGAAAACACAGATTAGAAGGTATTATACACTACATGAGGTATTATAACACTAATGTTTCTTAACTGATGCTTTTGAGAAGTTTCCTTCTCCTTTGATTGGAGGATTGCTGTGAGGTGCCCCTTGCACCCGTCTCTCCTCCAGACTGCACGAGCTCCTGTCCATTGCCCTCTCCCCAGGGGGCAAGTGCTCCAGCCTGTACCATTGTGGTGACCTTCCACCAGACTCGCTACAGTTTATCAACATCTTTCTCCTCATACACTCAGGAAAAAAAAATTGTTTTCTACAGAAGCCACATTACCATAGATTGAACATTTAATTTTTGTGTAACAATTCCTTTCTGTAAGGCTGGGACTCAGGTTTGATTTATGAGTAATTGTTAGCACATAGAGACAGACAAATGTTTCAGAAAATGATTGCTTGCAGAAGAAGTAGGCGTTCCTGCAGGTGTAACAAAACCTGCATGAAGGAATAATATTGCACTCCAGGAAATCAGTTGCATTGCCCCTGCAATGGTTCTTCTGGGGCATCATCCATGGAAATGAAGATCCTTGTCTAGATCTTTGTCCCCTCTGCCTGATGAAGCAGAGCTGGTGCAACTAAAAATTGATGTCATAATAATTTCACCTATTAACCTCCTTAACTTGCCAGCTAAAAAAGTGTGTTCATTTTCCATGATCTTGTGCATTTACGCTTTCGTTGGAATTTGAGGATGATCAAATGCAAGGCATAATGCACACACCAATAATCTGATTTTAAAAAGGAGGATTTTAACTTAAAGGCAACTGAGATAACTAAATTCATAGACAAGATAATTTAGGTTAATAATGTAGTCAATAGACTGTGACAAACTTCTTCTGATGGTAATTTAGTGTAGTCCTGAAAAATAAACCTTTTTTTTTTCCTCCACACCCCCCGAGCTCTTTTATTAACTTTTTAAAACTTATGTTCTTTTTATGGGAATTCTTCTTACAGTTGGAATCCTAAAGGAAAAGTAAGAGAACAATCCCCGAAGTCTGCTATTTAAAAATTATTTTAAAAAATCTGTATATAAAACCTGGCCTAAGTAATCATTTTAAATATGTGAAATATTAGGTATGTGAAGTAAAATGTTTTTGTGATTTAACATTCAGAGTCACACTTTCATTACTCTTAGTAATTATGATGAAAAATATGACTGTGTATTGTACTTTATATTAAAAGTAACCTCACTCCCAAAATTAATGTTTAATGAATAATTAATTTAAAAACAAGAAAATGCACAAACCAAAAAATACAGTAAAATATTATTTATACAACAAAATCCAAGAAAAGAGAAATACCAATGAAATGTGCAGTGGCTGGATATCTCAAAAGAAAAGAATAATAGGATAAAATAAAATGCATCTTCAGCATTAATTGGCAAAAGCAATGATTTATCTGAGGTGTCGGGATCGATTTTAGGTGCTGTAAAGTCTTTACTCGGCATCAACACGGACATATGCACACAGCTTCTCGATTTGCTCTCTGCACTATCCCTAAATTTCTTTTCCTCAGGCTTTTTATGTTCAACCCCTTTCTGCCCTTCTTTAGAGAAAAACTTTCAACGAGCCCCAGCAGCCACAGATTTTCTGAGTTTGTTTTCTCTTCCACCTTACAAGGCTATAACTGTTGTGTTCCAGAACACTTCACTCCTGTCCATCATAATGAAAGATGAGCTGCCACCAGACACTGCTCACCTAGTAATAAGCAGGAACAAAGTATTCGGGGTTGTATAAGCACCAGGACAGTCATCTTCAGGTACAGACTGAAGAGTTTGCTAATGAAGATGACATATTGAAGAGACAGCTAGATAATGAAGATTATGAATAACTAAATCCATAGAGAAAGCAACTGGAATCTGTGGTCGGGCAAGCCAGAAGTGTTGTGCATGAGGGGAAAAGAAAAAAAAAATTCTGCAGCGTGGTTACTTAGGTACATAATATCTCTGTTGAGGAGCACATCGCTTTTAACCAGTCAGATTTTTAAATGAAAGGAAGAGACAATACAGTGGGAAAGACAAATCAGATACAGAATCTGAATTACCGTTTTGAGCAAAATGTGAATGGCACCAGTTGTACTCCAGAGGCGACTCTCCCTGCTGACTATACATGGAGTCTGGACAATTAGCGTAGGCACATACCTAACTTAAAATGGCTAATGCTATTGAGATTATTCCTTTCCAGTTAATTCCATTAAAAAGTTTGTCAATACAAACATCACAGTGGCCAGATCAAATTCTAAACAATGGAAAAATATATTAAAGCTGCAAGTCAACTTCATCATATATAGATGGAGAGAGGACAAGTTCTTCTCTTAAGACCATCATTTTAACTTTTCTTTAGTTCTGCCTTCTAATGCTCCTCAGCCAAGAATTGATTTCAGATAAGTACTGTGATTTCTGAGAAACACTGGGGTTTAGGTTTTATATAACAATAGTACTGTGTCACCTGCATAATATTGGCACTTCAGCTCTTGTTAGGCATTACCTCTCTCAACAGCTTTACAGAGTAGTTGAATAGAGACAGAGTTTTAGGGGGCTGTGAAGATTTGGACTGCAGATGAAAACAAAAAAAAACCTAGATTGTTCCTTAAACTCTGAATTAGATAACGAAATAAACAAAAGAAACTAATTTCACCCATAGCTTATGAGTGTTGTCTTTGTAAGATATATGACCTAGATTCTGCCTCAGATTCTGGGTGCCAGTTGATAACTGTCAGCATCAAAATCTATGCATTTTTTTCTAGTGAGTTTGATGTCTTATAATACAGAAAGAAAATTGAAGTTGAAAAGGAGTTACTAAGACTCCGCTAAAAATAACTTTCCATCTTTAAAATGAGTGGTTTATAAACATTTAGATTAAATTTAATGAATATACTAGGAAATCATGACAACAGGATGATGAGGACCTTTTTTCAACGTAGGATGTGGAAAAAACAAAATTATTCTTTAAAATATAATAAGAAGAATAAAAATTAAGCAATAGGTGATTGGTGACAATAAGGAGGCAGTCCATCTTGTTTTGTGCAAAAGTGCTAGGAGTCAGCTAAAAAGTTATTCTGAAAGACGCTGAGATTCCAAACACATAAGGATGGAGGCAAATAATGTGTTTTCTGGCATTATAATACTAGCTAATCTGGATTCTGTATTTATATCTTCAATTAGAGGACAAAGTTTGACAAATGCACTCGCCCACTTACCAGTGATGAGATGAAACACTTCTTGGTGTGTTGGGACTTACACATAAAAAGGTTTATTTAAAAATCAACCAACCACAAAAGTATACAAGAAAGAAGTTGTGGGAAAAATCTTCTACATTTATGTTTTTGAAGAAAATCTTCTACATGTTTCCAGTGTTTCCCATGGCTGTGGGTAGTATGAAAAAAATATAAACCTGATGTTTTTATTCTCATTTTTTCTTGATGCATGCAAAAGAGGATAGGTTCATTGTAAAGGAATTGAAGAGGACTCCACTCAACTGAATCAGCCTGCTGTGGCCATGCTGCTTTCAGATGTGATTTGGAAGGTCCTGATTCCACAGTTCTTACTGGTCCTAGCTGTCTGCACTGCAGTTCACCATAAATTGCAGGTATGCTCTCTAGTGGCTTTCTCTTTCTTATTTTCCCAGGACTAAATCCACTGTTTTACCCAGCATGCACAGACAGTGTGGGATTTTGATATGTTGAATTGATGAACAGAATAACAAGAGGATACAAAGAAAAATAGACAAAGAAAATCAAGATCCAGAAGAATTCTTTTGCTTTTCAGGAGTAATAATAAAGGTGGTGATGATGGTGGCCAAAAGAAAATGCAAAGTGGGAGTACAGCCAACATACATCATGGAAGCAGAATTGCAGTGCTTCCTCCTACCCGATGGCTGGAACTAAGAAACTGAGTTTTTATGAATGGAAACAAAAGGAAATAATATATCAGGGAACACCTGGTAGACTCAGACCATGCGTAGATAACCAGACTTAGCAATTCCTCTAATTTCTTGGTTCTTGAGTACAGACCAGCTAGAACCATTGTTATGGTCAGTGGCGCAGAGTCCATTTGGAGGCCTGTATCTAGTGGTGTTCCTCAGCGACCAGTACTGAGTCTGGTTTTGTTCTACATCTTCATCAGTGACCTAGATGAAGGGTTGGAATGTACCCTCAGCAAGTTGGCTGATGATACAAAACTGGGACGAGTGACTGATACACCAGGAGGTCGTGCTGCCATTCAACAAGATCTGGACAGACTGGAGAGCTGAGCGGAGGAGGGGAACCTCATGACATTTAACAAGGACAAGTGTAGAGTTCTGCCCCTGGGGAGGAAGAACCCCATGCAGCAGTACAGGTTAGGGGTTGACCTGCTGGAAAGCAGCTCCATGGGGAAGGATCTTGGAGTCCTGGTAGACAAGAAGTTATCCATGGGACAGCAATGTGCCCTGGTGGCCAAGAGGGCCAGTGGTATCCTGGGGTGCATTAAGAAGAGTGTGACCAACAGGTTGAGAGAGGTTCTCCTCCCCCTCTACTCCACTCTGGTGAGGCCTCATCTGGAGTATTGTGTCCAGTTCTCGGCTCCCCACTTCAAGAGAGACAGGGAACTTCTGGAGAGAGTCCAGCGGAGGGCTATGAGGATGATTAAGGGACTGGAACATCTCTCATATGAGGTAAGGCTGGGACACCTGGGGCTGTTGAGTCTGGAGAAGAGAAGGCTGAGAGGGGACCTTATCAATGCCTATAAATCTCTGAAGGGTGGCTGTTGGGAGGATGGAGCCAGCCTCTTTTCAGTAATGCCCAGTGATAGGACAAGGGTCCATGGGCACAAACTGCAGCACAGGAAGCTCCACCTCAATATGAGGAAAACCTCAATATGAGGAAAAATGTGAGGGTAATGGAGCACTGGACCAGGCTGCCCAGAGAGGTTGTGGAGTCTCCTTTTCTGGAGACCTTCAAAACCCAACTGGACGCATTCTTATGCAACCTGCCCTAGATGATCCTACTTTGGCAGGGGGGTTGGACTAGATCATCTTCAGAGGTCCCTTCCAACCCCTACCATTCTGTGATTCTGTGATTGTGTGATTTATGGAAAAGGTCTAGTCTCTACCCTAGAAGATGTTATTAAATAGACTGAACAGAAACTTCGGTGGTAGGGGATTAATGAAGAAAAACATAGGTTTTTAGATGAGGCGGATTAATCAGGTAAAAGGGATAGATATTTGGTCAAATTTACAACTAATAGAAAATTTCATAGCTTTTTAAAGTTACGTACACATGACATTTACATGTGGAACAAATTATCCATTCTTTCTTCAATACTGTTTGTATTCTTTTATCAATATACTCATGTGTGTATATATATTTAAATACATATGCAAATGTATTTATATATAAAACATATAATCTATACATAGTAATATTAGAGGAACACTGTAAAATGAGTTTTCTTAAGTCTGATATGGAGGAGTTATTTTGGCTGACATTTCTGAAGAAAACTACAAACATATATGTGGGTAAATGTATGAAGGAAATCTTAAAAATACGGAGCACGCCATGAAAGGGTTTGGTTATGAAATGGAAGTTATAGGAGAAGAGGAGGGAGAGTATCAAGGGAGATTTCTGGTTCGGGATGACAGAGAGTGGTAGCATGAAAACTTTAAGGGAAAGCTTTACAGTGTCCATCAATGGAAGATTATGAGTCTGGAATAGTCATCCAGGTTTTGAGAGATTAGCGATCTGCCTAAAATGAGATACGTAACTTTGAAAGAATACAGGTCTTTTGAAGGGTTTGTTTACGATACACTAGTAGAAACCCCTGCAAGCAGGTACAGCACTCAGAAAGTAAAGGACAACGAGCAAGAAGAGAGCCCTCAGAGACTCCAGATTCCAAAGAGAGGTAGTGGAAAAAATTTACAACTTGCAAAAAACCTCACCATTGGTCACATCCATACTATGAAAATAGGTTTTACAAATAGAGTGTTTTTTAGTTTTATTTGTAGTCATCACTGCAGCAGATATGTTCACTGGTCTAGAAAGATTATTTCTTACATTATAAAGTCATTTTCTAGACAAATATCTGCTGAATTTTTGTCCTTGAAAGCTTTGAGTATAATCTTTAAGTCCTAGTCTTGTTATCTCACTCCCTATCTTTCTGGTTTTGCTTGCTGTTTTATCTTCAGATTTCAAAAAACAAAGTCAAAGCTTGGGCTTCTGCAAAAACTATACTAAAAAATGAGTTCTGTAGATGTCTATTTGAAAATGTGTGTATCTCCAAATTAAAGCTGCAGGGTTTTTTACAGCTCTACCTTAGCAAATATCCAGCCTGCATATGAAATGCATTTGTGCTTTCCGTGCTTTTAAAATTGTTGCTACCCTGACTGAATGTGCAGCTGGTAGCGATCTATAGTTTTTGTTTATCCTGCTGAGGTAGGACATATTTGCAGACCCATTCAGCTAAAATTCTGAAATGCTATCTCATACATTTTATTTTCTTGAAATAATGTTTCATTCAGTCAAATTTCTCAAAGGTTCATTTTGGTAACAATTATGCTTAATAAATCCAGCACCCGAACTTTCAATGTTTAAAAATGGTTTCCTGTCAGAGGCTAGTTTCTGTGCATCCTTACATGTAAGAACTTTCTTAGGACAGGACTGGGAAAATACAGGCTCAAGGGCCAGTAATTTTATGTGGCAAATAATAGTTATCCATGCTCAGTTATGACGAACTGAATATTTAGGAGTTCAAATATTTTTGTAGAAACACTTTTGCTTTCACATATCCTTTAATAAACTAGAATACCACTCAAAAGAAAAATCTGATGCAGAATCTACCTCTCCAATTATTATCTTCCAAATCTCACAGATTATTCTCAATAACTTGGATATTGAATATTTCCAAATTGTATTTTATTAAAACTTTTTAATATCATATTTATAAAAAGAAACATTGCTTTTATTTAAATTATATGGAATGCAATATAAATTATTGCTATACATCACTCTGGTATCAATGTCTATAAGTATATTGTATTTGCCACTAATACTTGGTAGTATAAATAGGTACAGTGCTTCCTGTTTGATAGTGTCTTGTTACTTTTGTTTTGTTTTGATTTGTTTTTTTTGTGGTTTTCTTTTTGGTCTGTGTTACAGTAGCATTTCTTCTGTCTGTGATCTACCAAAATACAGTATTCTATGTTTTTGTAATACTGAAGATATCGTTTTATCTATGTGCAGCCCTGTCTTTTTGCTCAGCATCTCCTTGAATAAGACAATTATTTTCTTGAACCAACACTTCAACAACAGTTGGGAGTGGTTAGGTTTTTTGCAGGTTTGTTGAGGGCTTTTTTTGGTTGCTTGTGTTTTTTTATCTTTTCTTGAAGTCACAGATAAGCACTTCTCATCTAGTAGACTTTTTACATTGTATCTGATATTGTATGCCTTACTGTGATTCTCTTCCTCTTCTCTTTAACAGCTACTGATGCTCCTGAGTCTATTTATCTGTTTATGTGATTTATCTTAGAACATGCTCACTCTTTAAAAAAAAGAGAGTGGAAGAGGAAGAAATGTACTTATTTATTTGCATGAAGTGGAAAAATTGCTTTATTTCTGCTACCTCGTTCGCCAGCATTCTCTTGCCTTGCATACACATTTTTACTTCTGGGCTTTGAGATCTCTACCATTTATATTTATTAAAAATGTTCTTGTAGCTTAGGGGAATTAGTAATAATGACTCTGTGTCTGTCACTATGCCTTTCCCATATAAGCCATTGTTTTCTCACATGCTGGGTATCTGCACTGTGAAGCAGTCCATCTCCATATCAATAGCAGCTTTTTTTTCCCCCCCTAGGATCTTTTTCTTCCATATACTTTTCTTTTAGAGCATACTTGTAAATCACTCAACTAAAAGTCTATTTCTTTGGATTGACTTTGTTACTATTAAAGTCCTCTGGATATTACGAGCAGTTCTTCAGTTCATGTCACATCTTAAGTATTTTCTGTTCAGGAGACTAAATGTGCAAGAATTATAAATATTTTTTTATTTCAGAGATTGCATTGATTGCTCACAGAATCACAGGATTCTTAAGGTTGGAAAAGACCTTTGAGATCACCAAGTCCAACCATCAACCCAACACCACCATGTTATGCGGAAACACACAAGGAAGATAAACATTTGGAAAGTTAGACCTGTCACCCAAACTAAGTTAACCTTGCTTTTGTAGGTTTATCACAGAATCACAGAATCACTAAGGTT
>NW_010562727.1:0-16832 GCF_000687285.1 Phaethon lepturus
TCCAACCTAGTGATTCTGTGATTCTGTAAAACATATGTAAAACTCAAAAGCTACACTTTGGTCCATGCTTTCACCTTTCTCATCTTACAGGGCTTTTTCACAGCTCAGCAGTTTTGTCAGAAAAACTCAAGCAAGGTCACACAGCTGTGCTACATCAGGTTAGCTTTTTTTTAACAGAACCCCTAAGCTGAGTGTCACAAAACCGAAGTGAATACAAAAATCAGTACATCAAGATGAAGAACCAGTCAATTGTCTTTGCTTAATTGAATATGGAGAACAAAAGAGGACAGAAATATGGTATCAGCAAAGGAAGAAGTGTAACTTCAAGGATTTAGCATTACTTATTAAATAATTAATACTACCGTAATAGTTATTAATGCCAATTAATTTATACTTGAAATTATCTTGTATAGAAATCTAATCTAAAATAAGACAAATAACCTGAGTTACTGCTCTAATGTGAACAAAATACTCACTTTCAAATGTTGCAAGTTGTCTTGACGGATGTTTGCGCCGTTTTCCAGACTGACATTTCTGCTCATTTCAATTATATTCTCCAAAGTATAATTTTAAATTAGTCCTTGTTCTTAGCCTGGAGGATTTTTCTGTGAACATCACAGTGCTCTTCAAATTTAAAATATCATCTCTAAATATAAATAAATTTATTTATTTTAAATAAAGTTTTAAGTTTAAGTATACAACCTTAAGATGTATACCCTTAATCAACTTAATACATCCTTAAGATTTAAAACCCTCAAGGGTTTTAAGTATACATCCTTAAGATTTTCATAGAGTGAATGCTCTGTTGTATTGATTGCATTCTGAGTTCAGATTTCTGACCTATGTAGGTTTGTGTGATTCAATTTTTAGTTTCCCATTGTCTTGCACATGGATTATCTGTTTAATACCTATTTTAGATCAGATTCTATCCTAATATAGAAAGACCATGTAACACCACATTTGATGAAAGAACAAATATCTTCTCATATCAGCAGTTTACACATGGATGAAAGAAAAGATTTATTTCTAACCATGTCATGAATACTTACAAATTTACAATGCTTGATTTTGTAGATGTATTGTTTATGTAGTTGTATCATTAATATAATGCAATGAGTTGTGGGTTTTTTTTTTTTTATCTGATGGCACTCTTTCTGTTTTCTCTTTCCACATCTGTTCTTTCAAACCAGACTTTCTTTGTGAGAGGTTCCTAGAATTCCCATATGCTTCTGATCATGCTGAATGACTGCGTCTTTCTCACATACCTTTCTGCCCACTTACACTGTCCTCAGCAGAAGCTATGAATGTTCACATTAATAATCTGAGAATGTCTGATATTAATGACAGCAATGCAGGATGAGAGTAGTTTGGTCAAGAGATAGCTTAGAAAGATAATTTGAAGACCAGAGGGTACACTGATATTCCTAAGAAAGTAGGGTCTTAGGTGAGGTGTACAGACAACAGTCTGGAAACTGGAATAATAGTAAATTGTGTACTTGTGCATGGAAAAGTACATGTGGCTTAAATGCAAGTTCTCAGCAGAGTGAGGCAATATTTTGTCTGTCAGCAGCTCTGCATGAAGTCTTACGCTGATAGATCCCGTTCTCATCAATTAGGCTTCTGTGAATCGAGCTGCATTCATTAATCAGCCCTGTATGTACTCACCACATACCAGTCAGCATACCGTACTTCATGTTGCTTTAATTTCCAGTTAAATACGCACGTCTACATTGAAATATTAATAATATTTCATAGCAAATAATAATCTAGCTTTTACTGACTTCTTAGTGCTCATCTTTGCAGTCAAGGTAATTTCTGCATTGTTTCATTACTATCCATAATAATAACCCCATGGGACCTTCAGAGGCTGTCCTGTTGCCTCACTTATTTTCCTTGAAGGTCCATTGAGCAATGGATCTTCCCAATTACTGTCACTGTTGCAGAAACACCTGTGATAACTGTTGGTGAAAATTGTACTAATGCACTGTGAAAATTTAGTGTCCAGTAGCCGTAATTATGGCAGTAAGAACTTTCAGCTATGAGGATTACCTAATTGACTCAAACAATTTTCAAACTGTAACACTTGTTTCAATAGGCTTATCCTGTTCAGACATAGGGGGAAATGTAGCCTTTCTACAGATAACACAGAGAATTGATACCACAAATATTTCACTGTTCCACTAAATATTATTCTCTCATCTTAACCTTCAGTTTTGTTTTTCTAGTACCAGAAGAATAAATAATATTATATTAATAAAAAGGATTTAGCTGAAAGGTAACTTAATTTGAATGACTGATAGTTCTTATTTGGAAATAGCTTCCGTAATTCCTTGTTTCTCATCTCTAAATTTCCATTGTTTTCCTTTCTATGATAAATTTTCTTATTTTGAAATTTGAGGGAGGAAGAAAACCTTTGACACAGTGATAAAATGTTTAAAAATGACAATGTCTTTAAGCAGATTTTTTTTTAAATGGACACAGATGGCAGGTTTGTGAAACTTGGCATAAACTTTATTTTCTTTATTGAGAATTGGTAGTTAGGTGAGTTTAAAGAAGCTCATGGGATCTTATAAATTCATTTCTGAAATGTCTCTGAAAGACATCTGCTCAGGTCATAAGAGAGCTGAACAAAGCTCCACCCATTCAATTCATCACTGGAGGCTCTGCACATGCAGCTGTCTGCTTTCAGGCAGTTGTTCCCCCTCGCACATGAGGGATTTGTGAACGTCTCCATGAATTACATGAAACAATATCTTCCAGGAAATCTCAAGAGGCAGAAAATTGCAGGTTAATGTTGTTTTGAGAGATTTAGCAATTTTTATTGAATTTACAACATTATCAATATTCTTCTACACCAAAAGCAAAACCCTCAGCACTATATACCTTGGAAACACCAATGCTGGACAGAAAGACAAATAGAATATACCACAGATATCTAGTACTGGCTTCACATTGCAATGAAGAAATTTGTATAGGCAGTAAATCAAAGCAGAAAGATGCACCATCATCCTTACATTTATATATATTCAAATACCTCAGCAATTGTTTTCAAATACAACAGATATTTATTGATTAAATGCCAGCTCCAAAAACACATACTGAAGATAACCTAAAAAAGATTGATCAGATAAAGTTAATTAGATACAAAGGAACAAATTTATACATGTAAATAAATGTAGTTTTTATTTATTTCCTCTGTAGTGGTGCCTAAAGGAGTCCCAGCTAGTCTAATCACATTCAGAGGAGCTATAAAGAAATGTAAATTAAAGTAGAAAAAGGAGGACTCTGTCTAACACTGCTAATAAGTTTAAAACATTGAGTGTCTGTCTTTGGTTCAATAACAGTAGTCCTCTCAATCAAAACAGATCCACATATGAAAACAGTGTGATAATAATGCTTTCTGAAAATGTGTTGGTTTTTTTGGTTTTTTTTTTTTTTTGATTAAAGAATCAACATAGGTAAGATAATAGCTACCAGTGTAAGGTGACATGACAAACAAATGTAAAATATGTGGAACTGAACATTACTATCTTTGTGGGTACATTGGGTATATAGTAGTAGTCCAGAGATCTGTAGACTGTTATGGTGCAGTCATTCAGTTTCTGTGTAAATTAAACTGAAGAAGTGCCTGATTTGATTAACCTGAGGCAAAAAATATGTTGTACAGTGTCACTTTCCTTCCCTTTTAGCCAGTAGGATCTCATATTTCTATGGAGGCACTTAGGTCAGAAATTATCTTAGCCTTCAAACAATTATTTACTGAATGGGGATAGCCCAGTGTCGAAGTCCCTATAATGGAGAATTGTCAGGCACGTAGCAGAAGTACATCAAACTATCAAAATTATTGTTATTTGAATAGCAGTTCATTCCTGGGTATATGTTTGCGAGGTGTTCTTTTGTTTAATGTTTAATCTTTCTGTTTTCACTTCCAGGAGCTGGAGTTTTCCAACCTGTTTGCAGTCCTTCACTGTATCCATTCATTCTTTGCAGCCAAAGTGGCTTGTTTGGACCCTTTGTATGTAGGCAGTCAAGCCACAGCTTCTGCTGCTCCCACAACTTCTGGTACTGGCAAATTAAAGTATACTACTTGACATCTCACATTACAGCACTGCCACTTAACAACAAGACATAACAATGTATAAATATTCATAAGATCTAGACCTTTGGTGATCATGTACGTGGAAATCAATCCTGGAGGCAAGACATCTTGCAGCATCAGCAGATAAATGATCACGTGGGATCATAAATTCATGTCTGCTCTGCAAGACATCAGTAAATAATCCTAGTTGAAACCCCAGAATAGAATGGATATGCTTTTAGTATGATCTATTTGTACTTACATAGTGCTTTAAGCAACACTGGAAACAAAGGAATAAATGACGAAATGAAGCACTTCAGTATTTAATAAAATTTTCAAATTGCTGTAATAATACACGAATAGAATTGTCATTTTCCTGTTTTCAGATTTTTTATGACGATGTACTAAACTCTGAGTATGAACTTAATACCCTATCATTATGTTATAAATTACATAAGAGTGAGCAACACGGTGACAAGGAGATAAGCATGAAAAGGCATTTCTGTAAGTATCTCCTCAAATAAGAAAGCACTTTAAGCACTGTTGTATATCCATACTTGTGTCCATACATGGAGTCATGCTACTTTTTCTATTTTGTTCTTTTAGTCTAACAATAACAACAAAGATATAGCCATATTGGACTGATACATTAAAAAAACAACACAAACAAGCCACAAAAAGCAAAACACCTTTCCATGAGCAGATCCCTCTTCCTCAAGTAAAAATAATGTGATGTGAATTTAATTTTATTTACAAATTAAGTGCAAGTGAATAAAATACCATGTCTGCTATTTACTTCCTCCCTTTTTTTGTCAAGAATTAAATTCTATAAATCTAATAGTCTTTGTTCACAAGACTTAGCTGTTGAATTTGTTTCAGAGACAATGTACCTAATACATTTTTCCATGTTCAACCTTTATTTCACATCATAAGTAGAACCTCTGTTCCACTCAGGCTCTCAACAAACTAGAGATTCTACATTATGCTTGAAAGATGAGTACACCCTTTGAATTCTTAATAATTTATCTTTTTTTAATATTGTTAGTAAAAGACAGGAATAAATTAAATAATGTGTAAACAATAGATGACAGAATGCATAATGTCTTTCTATATTAAGAATATTACATCACTCTGGACTACATACTAGTTCCACAGTGTCATTTAATGATATAATCTGAGGGAGTTCCAAATTTAAAATTAATAACCTTATTTAAATATAATTTTGCATAATAATTTAATTTTGTGCTATTAAACACATCAGTGAAAATAGAAAAATGGTGGAAGCATATGTGAGATATAGCTAAAACAACAGAAAAGGTGAGGGATTTTTTTTCCTATGTGGTGTAAGAGAACCTAGAAAACTGCACGACGAACAGTTAGGGCAGATACTGTGCGTACATAACATTTTAAATAGCACTTTGTGGGGTCTCTGTTTATTATTGAAATAAAAACTTCCTTTCTATTTTTTTTTTCCTTTTAGACTTTTTATAAAAACACATGGCATGAAAGGGTTATGGACACCATCTGCTTTGTTTAGCAGACAGACTAACTCTGTGACATCCCTTTCTACATATTAAGATAATTAAACCTGCAAAAATGAAGACAGAGGAAGGTTTAAAAATGGGAACAATTCAAAATGTAAGGCAGGGACAAAAGATGAATGAACTGTAGGGGCAAATCATATATCTGTTTTTTTGCTTTGCATTAGAAGTATTTGGATTTGTGTCTGTGAGAGTATCCTTGCTTTGAAGTACAGCTGATCTCACTTGATACTAGTTCCAAATAATCTGAAAATGTATTTTCTGGTGACTATTTAATCACTTTCAAATGACTTTCAGTACATTCTTACTTCTTATTAGTACACCTCCAGGTGTTACATATTTATTTTCCATGCTAAGTACAACAGAATGATGTCATAATCCAGCTATTAAATGCTTTAAGTGTCATTAAAATCCAACATTTTCATAGTCAACATCATGTGTTTCTTTATATGAATTGTCCCTAAATAAGAAGGTCACATAACACTACCGTGATGGTCCATGGGATCTCGAGTTTGTTCCCGAGAGAGTACAAAACCCAGATATTTTGAATCCAAAGCTACAACAGCGTAAGGGGTTTAACGATGGTAACTCAGGCACTGTCCTTGTCAAGAGAGCATATACTGGAAACACAGATTTTGACAGAGCACTGACAATGCTGAAAACCGAAGCCTGATACCTTTTAATGACAGTCCTCTGCGCTCCCGAATCGTCTCCTTCCTTTTAGTGCGTTGCTGTAGCATTCAGCTATCACAGTGTTGGCATGTGCTAATGCCTCAGTAAATGCTCTGCTGGTAACAGCAGAATCTAAAACTAATCAGTTGCCAGTTGAGTTTTCCTTCAAACGTTCATGTTATGTGCATGGTTGTACCACTGAAACTGAGAGTTGTTTAAGGAATGTTGCTTCAAATGAACATAACATTTACCCAAACCAGCAGAAAATATGCCATTGCAAATTGCTGTCGATTAAGGGATTCCATTGTATGAAAGTCTGCCCCACTCTCCCCCCCCCCCCAATTAAAAATGCTCCTCGTGCAGAACTGAGATAATGACATGAACTTTTGGGAATCCACCAGGGTATCCTAGAGATCTCCGTCAAGTATTCTGTTCGTAGAACTGCTGTATTCATCAATGAGGCTTTTGTAACTGGGCATTAAAACATGCAACATTTAAGTGACAAACGTTAGCCTATAAATCGTTCTGTTTGGTTTTTTTCTAACCCCCTATACTTCAAAGAGCTAAACTGGTGGGGCTTAATCAACACTTTGATTTTCAAGAAGACGCGAGTGATGTTGTGAGAATATAAAATACCATAACCTTGACTGCAGTCAATGTTTGTAAATGCAGCAGGTGTTTGTGCACTGACCTCACAGAATATTCAGAGATGAGACTGTGTCCAGGCTTGCCCTTTTACAGCAAGTTGGTTGGAAATTCAGTCTTTAACCAAAGAGGGAAAATTTTAAACTCTATATTGTAACTAATCCTGAAATAGCAAAATATAATTTACAAACATAATAAATAGCTATATTGTTCATTTAAATGCCTGCAGAGGATTCCCATTTAAAGCATAGTGAACTTCATACACATGTATAAAAACCCAGGATTTATGTTGCAGCCTCCCATTTCACATGTAAGATATAAGGAATACAAGTATTTTGTAAGTCAACACAGCTCAGTGGTAATGAAAAACCACAATTGTAATGAGCTTTTGCTAAAGATCTGTATGCAAGTGAAAGCAAATATTTTAACAAAAAATTGCAAACCAACCAACCCATTAAAAAAATTGTAATTTGTTCTTTTTATATCATGATATTCTTATATAAGTTTAATGAAAAAAAATTCTTTATAGTACTGTGCCTATTGAAGTGATGTTATACAGTATACCAAAAATATGTACTCTTAAGTTTAACTAAATATATATGGTTTGATTTGTTTTGTTTTATGAGGGAAATTTTAGATGATCTGACCTCCACAGAATTAACCATATACGAGTTTATAGTGTTGGCAGAATTTTATTATGAAAGTGTTACTGATTTGAATACATGTTATTCTGGATTTCATCAGGGAATTAATATGTTTCATTTCCTATACCTGTTTAAAAATACAGTTCCAGATTTTCAAGCGCTTTGCATTCCAATATCATGAAGGCACCTTTGAAATAAAAATCAGGATATATTCAAATATTGGACATTTTATTTTGTTATTTAAGTGTAGCAAGAAATTTGTGGAGACAAACTAGTTGTAAGTGGGTTATTTTTTAAAAACGGTAATTTTAAGTTTTGCCTATTCAAACTAGATTTCATAAGAATGCAAATCAATAATATACTTTATCATCAATATGCTTTGAGATGAGAATCATGAAAAATATTATTTTCCAAATTAGTCCTTGATTTCACAAAAATATGTTTATTTACTTTTTGTGTGTAGACTTTATCAGAACACCTCAAAGCAGACAGTTAAACACAAGTGGGTAGTTGTCAATACTGCAGCCTATTACTTTAAATGTGATTTGGTTTATTCAATGCCTTAAGATGTTTCTCATATCAAACAAAATATTAAAAAAGCTGAAGATCTTATGAATGTACAGTTGCTGCACTTAGAAATTCAGCAGCTTTGCTACATATTGTCTAAGTACCATCGTGTATTCCCTATGCCAAAAAGAAAGACCAGCACCAATTCTGGTGTGGCAATTCAAAGAGACCTTTTGGAAAATGTAATTTTATTAATATTAAACATTAATCCCTGTATTGCACTTTCCATTTCCTTACAGAGTCTGGTCTCTGAAAAAATTTAGTGTCTGAAAAGATGTTTAAGCTGATTTTAAAATATTCAACCTCGGGCAATTATGAGTCCATACTTTGGACTCGCACCTCTGACCAGTTCTGCGTGATGGGAAACATGAGAGACTCACTCAAGCTCCCCAAATATGAGTACCTGTCTTAGATGCCAAAGGTAGGGCTTGAGGCTTTCAAAAGGAAAACACAAGGCAGGAACGTAGCTTAGGATCTCTGAAGGTGTGTGTGCGTGCATGTGTCTCTCTAAGGAGCTAGAGGTGCTTCTATGGTAGTGTTTTCATTTTATCAGGCATGTGCTTTCGAAGCCAGGCTAGTGCCTGCTGCCACGCGCTGTGCTACTCTTCATGTCGCAGAGCTGTTGTTAAGCACAAGGACTGGGTTTTTAGGATGAAGCTAAATGAGCATCACACCTATATGAGTTCCTGCTCCTGATGGGCTTTCAGTCCATGTGGCCCAACTGAAATAAGTCCAGAGGAAAAAACCCTGTGAGATGTTAACAACAAGGCTGCCAGCTCCTGGTGCCAGCTGCTTCTGCCCCTGCAGAGGCTGCTGCTGGTGCACCGTGGGTGCTTGAAAGACCCTAGAAAGCTGAGCTTCAGAGTGCAGCCCACCAGATCTTAGTTTCTGAAGGGGGATGCTGTGCTGTGGCACGAGGCAAAATGAAGCTGAAAAAGGCTGATGGGTGCCCAGGGCAGGTTATTCTGCGTCACCTTTTCCCGTCACCACATCAAGACGGTATTAACTGCAAGCAGGCTACCCCGTGCTGGTCAGCCCTCTCCCTGCCGCATCTTTCTCTCCTTCTATGGCGAGTACACACCTGAATATTTGCTCTGAGGTCCCCAAGCGCACGTCCCTGTCCCCTCACCCCCTTTGCTCAGGCAGACGGTGAAACTGTAGTCTCAGCCACGTAACAGAGCCTCTAAACCTCTTGTACAGTCAGAGGACAGTATAAAGGATTATGGCAAGGGCATCCGTGTGCTGGTAAGAATGCTTGGGTGTGTGATTAACATTCAGGTTAAAGCAAATTATAATTTAAATACAACTTTAAATAAAGTTGTTAAAATAAAGTAAGATCTGAGCTTAAGTGCTTTCCTGCCGTGGAGGGTTCTTAAGTGCAATTTTGGCATTTTTCTGGAGTAAGGTCTGTAATGTCAGCGCATTTGTGTTTACTTGGCTCCATTTTCAGGAAGTTGAGCAGAAATGGAGGTTCATGTTCTGTTGGAATAATAGACAAAAGCATGGGAATACTGAAATAAAAACACATTTCTGTTTGAATTCTGTATGTTATTACAGTACATTATATAATGTATCAAAATACATTGAACAGTGTAAAACTAAGTGCTTTCATTTACATAACCTAGCCAGTTTTCATCATGGTATACATGCCTTCCACTTTCAACAACTTTCTCCACAAGAATCCCAACTATATATTATAGAAATTTTTTTATTATTCAGTATATACTAATATATAATGCATTGTGTGTGTGTGTGTGTGTATGTGTGTATGTGTATATATTAGTATATACTAATGGAAGATATTCAGTGTATATTAATGAAAGTTACATATTAGGCACAAGGATAAAACAGAAGCATAAATCCATGAAGCTTTACATTTAAAAACTTAATCTTATAATACTATAAAGAAAAATATGTATATTAGTTGAAAAAATGGCTATTTTTGCAGGATATGCACAATCTCGATATGCGATAATAAATTGATAAACATTAACTGATTTACTATTTCATACCTCCAGGAACATTGATTTTTTAATTATTCTTATCCCGTTAGCATATTTACAGTATATGTCATAAATTTTAATTTGTTATGGATGAAAAATTACTGAAAAGTGTAATAGAAATTGCTATATATTTTATAAATAGTAAAAATTTAAGAAAAACTATCAAAATATTTATTTAATTTTAGTTATGGTTTTGTGGTTGTTTGCAATATGTATTTGTGACAAACATAATTCACCTAATTGTTTAAGCTCATTAATGTACCACTAATAAAATGCTATCTTCTGTTTTGTTTTTGTTATGTTTTGTTCTGTTTCTTTTTGTAATGGAACGTTACAGAAAAAAATAGAAAATAAATACTTTTTTAATTAATCTTTTGCATTTAGTCATACAGTGTATGAGTTTTATATTGTTGAAAGCCAAGTCTGAGAGATCAAATAAATACTTGAAGAACCTGAGGTGGTAAAGTTATTTCCCAACACCATGTTCAACTATTTATTTAATAGAAATAATGACGGACGATTCCTTACTTGTATGATCATTTCCACAAGGCACATTACCCACTTAAAGTCTGACTGGGATTTTGGAAATATCCACCTCTTCCCCAGCTATGAAGCTCACCTACAACCAGATTATTTTACTGCACAACCAACAGATTATTTTACCATTGACATTTAATTGCTCAGTGTTGGTTGGAAAGAACTTGATATTGCAGTGCTTGTACATCTTTGCAATCAAACAACTTTCAAATAGTGCTGCAATTACTAGAACAAAACCAGCTTTGATGAGTTCAATTTTATTTGTCTTTTTCCCTGACTGAGGGAAGAGGTGCTGGAAGAAGGGGAGCCCCTGCTTTTATGTCTTCTGTTGCGAACAGAATGTAAGTTGTTTGTGACGTTGCCGTGATCTGAACCTTTGCTGCACTCAGTGCTATTGAGGTGCAAAGAGCACAGCCAGCCCCCCACTATCTTTCTTCCTTGCTTCAATGAAGGGGTTTGACCTTTCTGAGGCCCTTTGTCTTCCCTTCCCCAACTTTGTACCTTTTCAACAATAAAATCAACAAAAGTTTACGAGGAATACTAGTCACATCTTATCAATGATAAAGTTGTACAGTTCCCTCGTGTTTCTTTTTCATTATTTTGACACTAGCTGTTCTTATATTTGCGATGAAGTAGTAGTTTTAAAAATAAAACAACCACAATTTTTTTAAGTATTCTTCAAATGTAATTCCTTTTACAAATAGAAAACTGTCCCCCTTAATTTCCTTATCAGAAAAAAAACTATTTTAGTCTCTGTAGTGCTATAGTTAATATTGCTATGCAGTTGTTCCAGAAAAGTGAAGAGAGGGCTTTACCATACAGTGAGTATTGGGGATTGGTGGCTATGTGCTTTATATATATTTTACTTTACATGCATACTCTTCTCCCAGCTCTGAGCAGAACCTCTTCCCAGCCCTTTCCTCCTTTGCCATGTGTGGCACTGGTGCTTGCCACCAGAGGTGGATCCAGACTCCATAGCACTGTGGACAAAATTTTATTAGTCAAAAAATGCTGGGGTAGCATGGTTTAATCTGATCACAGGAAGAGAAAGGAATATATGTTCTGCTGGTGGGAGCTGCTACAGCTACTGGGAGGAACAGCCGCTCTCCTTCTAGTACTCCAGCAGCAACCTCTCTCCTGGCAGCACTGTCACCTTTCTCTGCTGGTCTGACTTTTCAGGAACCCAAACACGTGCGAAGTAGGGTGTTGTGTATGGCACTTTTACTGCTCTAAACCTCCAAGGTTATTCCTTTATGTAGATCTGTTATTAAGTTCAACAAGGAGCCTAAAATATAAAGGAAAATCTTAAATGGCTAAGCACAGACAAATCCAGTCTGTATTCTCCCTTCACACAAATCATGGTGCATTTATAAAAATATTACTAGTATATTGGTGACAGTTGCTTTCTTTTGCTTATGTTAACCACTTGGTGAAAGCATTTATGGCAGTAGAATAACTGCAGTATTAGACACTTTAGACACTGATCTATACGGGATAATCACTTCTTCCCTAGGGAAATTTCAGTGTTTTCAGGGGACTGCCTAGGCACGGGGCACATGCTCGACACAGATGAGACTACGCAGCTTCTGCTCCCAAAGTGGAGGCTCCGCAGCGTGCCACCATGGATCCTTCCTTAGAGGCTCGGTGCTCTTATCCTTGTACAGACACAGTCCGCAAATCAACCAAGATACAGCTGTAAAGCTGATGGGTGTAGGTCAGGTCCTACTGCCCAGTAGGATATGATAGGAAAATTTCCAGGATGGGAAATTAAGGAGGCTACACTAAGAGCCCTATTTCATAAAGAATTGAATACACTGTTGTGAGGATGAAAATTTTTAGTACCCCTGATGTAGGCAAGAGCTTAAGGTGGTGAGAACGAGAAAAAAGGAGTATGTTTCATTGTCCTTCAATAGCATACTGTGAATCAAAAAATAAATTTAGGTCTTTACTAGAAGGATGAGAAAAAAAATACGATTTCAGTGACAGCCGATAAACTTCAAAGCATTTACACTTGTGCCACTGGTATGGTGAAAAGGAAACATTGATTGGCCCAAGTGATTATGGTAACAGTTATGTATCATCAGTCTGGAGATGATTTAAAACTCAAGAAACCATAAACAGAGATTCATTCTTTTTCCTAAAGGACACCGCAGAGAAACAATAGCATCAGGAACAGAGTGTGTGGCAGCACTGCCACTCCGTATTCCCTGATTTGGCCTTGCAGAATTGTGAGCATAGAAGATAATAGTTTTTTGCCTGCTTCGATTTTTCTGGACTACCTAAGGTGCATCCTGAACCTTTTTCAGACTTTCTTGATGAAGAGTGGAGGACTAGAAAGATTTAACTTGATTTGTAACTTTAACTTAATTTTAACATGAGATTGTCATGTGAAGGTATCTCTAGAAACTGGGGTTTTAAAAAAGGCAAAAAAGATCCATCAAGTATCATAAGCTTCAGTGAAAAGACAAGATGGCCAGATCCAAAGTCTCACCTTTCTCTTTTGAACAGATACAGACTCCTTTTAGCTAGATGTCTTTTTTTCCCTTTTTCCTATTTTGCTTCAAGAGGTTAGTGAGGGAACACAAAGGGCCTCAGAAAGGTCAAACCCCTTCATTGAAGAAAGGAAGAAAGACAGTGGGGGGGCTGGCTCTGCTCTTTGCACTGCAATACCACTAAGTACAGCAAAAGCTCAGATCAGGGCAACATCACAAACAACTTACGTTCTGTTCACACCAAAGACAAATATTTGAAAGAAGCATGAAGTTAAGGCCTTCCATCATTTCACAAGAAACAGGAACTCAGAGTATGATTAACATGGAAACTCAAAGGCGAAGGGAACTCATACCTTGGTGGCTCATGTGGCTGGGAACAGTTTCACAGAAGTATGCATGTGGCTTTTGCCTGACAGGGTGGTAAAGGGCCCCAGTGCTGGTACAGTGTAATAGAGACCGGAGCTGTCTGAAGGGATTAGGGGAACCTAGTTGTCGTGATTTAACTGCAGCCACCAACCAAGCACCACACAACCACTCGCTCTCTCCCCCCCAGTGGGATGGGGGAGAGAATTGGAAGAGTAAAAGTGAGAAACCTCATGGGTTGAGATAAAGATAGTTTAATAGAGAAAGCAAAAGCTGTGCACACAAGCAAAGCAGAACAAGGAATTCATTCACAACTTCCCATCAGCAGGCAGGTGTTCAGCCATCTCCAGGAAAGCAGAGGTCCATCACGTTGCAATGGTTACTTGGGAAGACAAATACCACAACTCCCAATGTCCCCCAGTTCCTTCTTCTTCCCCTGGCTATATATGCTGAGCATGATGTTATATGGTATGGAATATCCCTTCAGTCACCTGGGGATAGCTGTCCTGGATGTGTCCCCTCCTGACTTCTTATGCACCACCAGCCTACTCTCTGGTGGGATGGTGTGAAAAGCAGAAAAGACCTTAACTCTGTGTAAGCACTGCCCAACAATAATGAAAACATCTCTGTATTATCAATATTGTTTCCTGCACAAATCCAAAACATAGCCCCATACTAGCTACCATGAAGAAAATGCTATCCCAGACAAAACCAGCACAGCAGTGACCTACTGTGAAAGACCAAGGGGCTTGTGAGATGGTGGGAAAATTTTCAGAGGAATATAAACTTAAGAAGAACATCCTAAGTCACTGAATTTTACCCAGCTTCCTCAGGTAGTCATGTTGTATAAACCCCCTCAAAAGTATTTAAACTTCATCTTAAAAACAGTTAGGCTTTTTGGCCCTCTTCCTCTTGTTGGAAAGCCTTCTGGAGTATCACTGCTCTGATGGTTTGAAACTGTCTTCTAATTTCCAGCCTAAACATATCTGTAACTAGTTTATAGCTATTTGATTTTATGCCAGAATTATCCCCTCATTTAAATAGTTCTTTTCCAGCCCTGGTGTCAGTCCCCCTTTCCCCTCCTTTCCTTGATATACTTATAGCAAGCAATCATATGGCCTGACAGCTTTCATTTTGCCTGAATGCACAAGCAAGCTCATACAGAAGGTCTCTATGCAGAGCAGTGGATTTTGGTGCAGAGATTCCTGAGCTATTGCTGACTCCAGCTGATACGTCTACCTGTTGTGCTGCAGCAATACCAGCTCAGGGCCAGAAGCAGTTCATCCACTTTAATGCAATTTAAGATAATAAATACAGCCCATCAGCACCACACCGTGATATACTGCTTCCAGAGCAGATAAAGTCCGTGGCAGCTCAGGGCTCTCTGCACTGCTTTTCATTGCTCAGTGCAGACGTTCGCTAATCAGGTTCCCTTGGCTTGTTTCCATACCATCATAATGGGGTGCAGTCTTACTCTAAATCTGTTCCAATTTGACTTTTTTCCCCTGACTGTGACTACTTCTGCACCTTAAACCACGCTCCAGATATGATCTCCCTTATGTCCTGCCCTATGGCTATAATATTTGTTGGCCAACTGCAAAGACTGTGGCTGGTTGCATGAGTTATTTCCGTGGCTGCAGCACGCTGGTGACTCACAGGCATCTTGTGAAAAGCTAGTACATCATGGACCTACTTGTTCTTCCAGTCGTGTGATGAGCTCTCAGCTCATCAGTAATGAGGATGGGGTATAGGAACAGGTCAGTTTATCACCCAGAAGATAAACTAGGAGGCTTTCTCTTTTTTCCCCCTATATTATGGGGGAGGGAAGGCAAAAAGAAATGAGCCATCATTTTAAGAGTTAGCTTTCAGTGAGACAGCTCCAAGGGGTGTCAGGGTAAAGATGCAGATCTGGATGCAAATTTTTTTTTCTGGGAGGCAGGTTAGAGAATTTATATGCCAGCTCTCCCCTTTCCACATCTTTTGGCTTCCAGCCATGACTGAATAGAAGAAAATAAAAAGCCCTGTAAAGGAGAAAGAATGAAAGGCTCACAGGAAACCTTTGTTATATGGTATTCCAGAAGTAAAATATCTGCAGCATTTATCAAGTCTTGTTCCATCTTTGCAATCAGACAGTTTATTTCTAAGTGATTAATCTTTCATTTTTTTAACCCCTGCATTTGGATTATATTCAAGCTGCCTTGGATGTGACAGAACTCCAGTGACAAATTCAACACTATATTCTATATGCTGCTTCTTGTTTGGGCCAGAGAAATCACATTTTTCAAAGCCCATTCTCACTTTAGGTGAGCAGAGGTTTTGGAAAAAAATAACACAATAAAGAATTTAAAATGTTTCAATGGGCAGGGTATTCTTTTTTTTGTCCTGTTTTGTTTTCTTTTAAAGTATGAACAGGTGAAGATCAAGGAATCAATGACATTACCTTTTTTTTCCTGTACATAAATGAACTTCTGTGGGTTCTTTTATTTTGACTGCTGTGTGATCAGTGTCAGGGACTTTTAAAAACAAGAGTGCAAATAATACAAAATCAACAAAAAAATTATTTGCAAGGATTAACTTCAGCTAGGAATCTAGGGAATTATCTGAAGTTATTGATAGCTTTTGCAAAAAAGCATTTGTTTTAATGAACTGGAACATTAAATTTTAAATATATGTATTCAGTATTAGCTGAAATTATGAGCTGTTTTTATAGAGAGAAGAATAACTTCTGATGCATAATGCGTCAGACTGCCTCATAGTAAATACGTAAGTTTGGCTAAAATTAAATCAAATACAGTGTGCTGGCTGTATTGTAAAATGATGGCTGTTTAAAGCAGTTCTTACAACCCTGCCATTTGGCTGCCGAGAGGTATTGCAGTTGAGCCCATCAGCAGACTCATGAGAAGTCTACTGAGTCCATTGGTACAGGCGAGTACCATCACCTTCTCAGAGTAAGGCTGTCCTCTTCCAGTGTCCTTCACAGAAAAGGCCTGTGTCAATCTGGTCCTTTCTAATTTTAGTGAGGGAAAGTTCTGGTCCTCCCTTCTATTATTTTGTGAGAAAAAACACTGGCCTCACAAAACTGAGCAAAGATGGGAGACAACTGTAATGTCACAGGCTAGTTCAGGAGGGCATCTACTCCAAATTCCCATGCCTCCAGATGAGATGATGTTAAAGCATTAAATCTGATTTTTTTTTTCTAATCCTAAAGTTATTTTTAGAATTCTCCAGCTTTATGATAGATAGTACCCACCATTGTTTTTAGGAACATTAACGATCTTCACTGCATTCCT
>NW_010562727.1:16863-17633 GCF_000687285.1 Phaethon lepturus
AAGAGGTTTTTTTATAAACTGTTGAACTGTATGTACTGTTGAACATTAAACTTGAACAACATGATTTCTACCTCTATAATGTGAATAAGATATGCTATGTTTTTTATATACTAATGTTTTAATTAGAATACTTTCATTTATTATATCATCATGATTCTTGTACATTTTGCCCTCACATATCTGTCAACTCCCACTTCTTAAAAGACAGGTTTTATGGATATGTTTCATTACAGGAACTGCCTTCCAAACATTTAGGTGCTGCTTCCATTCCTGTCCTTCCTAGTTTGGCTATACTAGCTTCTGGATTTTTAATATTTCCATTTACTTTTATGAAAAGTTGTTCCATTCAGTTTATATTAGTTTAGTTACACTGTTATATTTTGAACAGTGTTTGAAAATGGGGGAGAGATAGGGTGTGTTTCATTAAATACATAAAATATAATATCTTATTTAATAAATAAAAAATATATATTTATCTAATTTAGATACAATTTAGATAAAATTAAAATTACCTAATTTAGATAAATTTTAGAACAAGTAAACTGATTGCTGCTCTGTGAAATTATATATCAAAATTCTTGATGCATTTACTTTAGATAAAAGATTGTCAATGGGAATATATATTCTTTTATGAGCTCTGATCATTTCTGTATATGTTAAGAAAATAAATGTTGGTTTTTTTCCTCAGGGCTACAGTTGTATTTAATTATTTCACAAAATCACAGAATCACGGAATCATTAAGGTTGGAAAAGACCTTTAGGATCATCAA
>NW_010562727.1:17858-44125 GCF_000687285.1 Phaethon lepturus
CCATCTCTGATCCTATTGCTATTTACTTGGGAGAAGAGACCACCACCCGCCTCACTACAATCCCCTTTCAGGTAGTTATAGAGAGCAATAACTCTCCATATTGCTATAACTCCTGTATTCCAGACTGAACAACCCCAGCTCCCTCAGCACTTTTGGGTGGACCCCATCAGGTCCCATAGACTTGTGGGTATGCAGGTGACTTAGCAGGTCGTTAACTGCTTCCTCCTGCATTATGGGGAGTTTATTGTGCTCTCTATCCCTGTTTTTCAGCTCAGGGAGCTGGATACCCTGAGTATACTTGGTCTGGTGATTAAAGACTGAGGCAAAGAAGGCATTAAGTACCTCAGCCTCATCCTCATCCTTGGTGACAATGTTCCCCCCCCATATCCAATAAGGGATGGAGATTCTCCTTGCCTCTCTTTTTGTTGTTAATATATTTGTAAAAGCATTTTTTTTTTATCCTTTATGACTGTGGCCAGATTGAGCTTTAGCTGGTCTTTTGCCTTTCTAATTTTCTTTCTGCATGACCTAACAAGATCCTTGTACTCTTCTTGGGTTGCCTGCTCCTTCTTCCAGAGCTGATAAACTCTCCTTTTTCCCCTGAGTCCCAGCAAACACTCCCTGTTCAGCCAGGTTGGTCGTTTTCCCCGCCAGCTCTTCTTATGGCACATGGGGATGGCCTGCTCCTGTATCTTTAAGATTTCCTTCTTGAAGTTTGTCCAGCCTTCCTGGACCCTTTTGCCCTTCCCAAGGGACTCTTTCAACCAGTGACCTGAACAGGCCAAAGTCTGCCCTGCAGAAGTCCATCGTAGTGGTTTTCCTGACCCCACTCCTTACCTCCTAGAATGGAGAATTCTGTCATGTCCTGGTCACTAAACCTAAGATGGCCTCTGATCATCACATCTCCCACCAGTCCTTCTCTGTCCGTAAACAGCAGGTCAAGCAAGACACCTCCCCTGGGAGGCTCACTTACCAGCTGTGTCAGGCAGTTATCTTCCACACACTCCAGGAACCTCCTAGACTGTTTCCTCTCTGCTGTGTTATACTTTCAGCAGATGTCCGGTAAGTTGAAGTTCCCCACAAGAACAAGGGCTACAATTGTGTGGCTTCTGTCAGTCGCTTGTGGAATGCTTCATCTGCCTCTTCGTCCTGGTTTGGTGGTTTATAACAGACACCCAGCAGGATATCTGCCTTGTTTGCCTTCCCCCTCATTATTACCCATAAGCACTTGACTTGGGCTTCACAATCATTAAGCTCTAAACAATCAAAACACTCCCTAACATACAGAGCCATGCCACTGCCTCTCCTTCCTTGTCTATCCCTTCTGAAGTGCTTATAGCTATCTATTGCAGCTCTCCAGTCATGTGAGTCATCCTCACATGACTGGAGGACACATGGAGAAACATGTGGAGAAACCACGTTTCTGTGAAGGCGACTAAGTCATAGCTGTCCTGCTGCACAATGATTTCCAGCTCCTCCTGTTTGCTGCCCATGCTGCGTGCATTGGTGTAGATGCACTTGAGCTGGGCTATCGATTTCACCCCTACTCTGGCACGCCATCCCTAGGCTGATTTCTAGTGAGCCTGGTTTTACCCCTTTCCCCCTTCAAATCTAGTTTAAAGCCCTCTCGATGAGGCCTGCCAGCTCGTAAGCTAGAACTCTTTTGCCCCTTGGAGACAGTTGCACTCCATCTCCTGCCAGGAGGCCCAGTGCCATGTAAACCGCCCCACGGTCAAAAAACCCAAAATCCCGCTGATGGCTCCAGTCTCTGAGCCACGTTAACCAGGTGTGTTTTCCTGTTCCTATTTATTCCTATTTATTTATGTTGAATCTATCTTGTAAAGCATTGACCTTTATGTGCACTTTACTGGTGATGAAGTATTTATTCTGAGAGCATGTGTGACCACTTAGGAATAAATGAAGTCATAAAATTATTGGTATTCATCTTATATACTGCTTACTTTGTTTCAGTTATTAAATTTTTTGTGAACATGTGATCAAAAAAATGTATCTGGGATGTAAAAGAAAATTTAAGATGATCTATTCCCAGAGCTGTGCGCTTTCATGTGTTTTGTTAAATTCCAGTGCTGTAATGGCCAGATGAAGCTCCACAGTTCTGCAAGAAAAAATGCTACGAATCTCTCTCTGTTTTCAGAATCTCTTCAAGCAACCTCTTCGGTTTCCATTGTGGTCTCTTAAGTAGTCCCTAAGCCCTGGCAGCTAAGTTATGTTATTTTCATTAAACCATTTTCCTACAGCTGTTTGTGCTGATGACACTATTTGCTAGGTTTTTTTCACCAATATATTTACCTGGAGTATAAACGTCTCTTGGCACTTTTCTGATAAATTTTTTTCTAATGTCTTGCTCTTTTCAACAGATTCCGTATTTATGGATTGAAATTTCTTACCCAGAGATCCCAGGACAGATATGCATTTCCACTGGAAAGAGACTGCTTTAAAAAAAATTATCTATAATTAATACACTGGTGATGTGTCATAAGCTTGTATTCGAAAATCCTCTACTTACTCCTATTCACATGTTTAGAATGTGAATAGGTACACTGTCAAGTACCTTTGAGACCACAAAAAAAACTTTCCAGGCTTATTTCAGATAAAGGCCTCTAGTCTTTTTATGAAGAAAATCACTCAAGAAGCAACAGACTTTTCTTTCAGATTTTAAACTCAGTGGCAAAAGCCATCTTGTACAAAGACAGTTCACTTTAAAATACTAAAAAAACAAATTTTTGTTTTTATTCTTTTTTTTTTCTGTTCTGTGAAGGTCAAAATTAAAAATAAACCTTTTGATAATACATTTCCCTAGTATGGTATCTATTGACAACTGTTGACCTTTTTATTAATGAACATTTCTATGAATTTAACCCACTGGCTCCTTAGATGTCATTAGGGAGTGGCGGGCTCTGGTAGGGTGCTTTGCACAAAGTCTTTCCAAAGTTCCTTATTTCTATATTTTTACTTGCATCCTCTTTCTTTTCTTAATTTATGGTTCCCTGTGACTGTTGGATTTTTGCTGATCTCTTTTCTCTTGGCCTTTACCCCTGCTTAAGAAGGGCTTTGAGATTTTTATCAGTCTGACACCCAGGCCTCAGGGAAAATCTGTAATGATGGGAAATAAGAGATAATATTTAGAGATATTTCATACTTTTGCACCATCCAGAAATGCTGTATTGGTGATGATGGAAGACACACCCATACCTTGTCTCTTTAGGACTCTTTTTAGACCTGTTGTCCATGAAGTTACTTAATCACTTTTCAATTTGCCAATATTGTCTGCTCCCACGAACTCTTGTGACATTACATTCCAGAAGCTCATTATATGAAGAATTACTTTCTTTTGTATGTTTTAAACAAACCTAATATTAGTTTGATGAAAAGCCTATGTTTCAGCCTGATTTGATTTAATGCTGAAATGACATTGTCCATATCCTCCATGTTTTTGTAAACCTCAGCCATATTCCTCACTCATTCTCCTCCTTTCCAAATTAAGGAGTCACGGCCTCTACAGTCTCCCCTCAGACAGAATCTGCTCTATCCCACTCATTGTTTTAGGCGTCCTCCTCTGTATCTTATGTGACCTGATTATGTCATTCCTGAGATGTAGAGGCCAGAACTACATACAATGCTATGGTCTGGGACAGTAGGATTTCATTTAATAGCAAATTGAGACTCTCTATCTTCCTCTCAATATCCATCCTGACCATCCTCCATTCTGGTACATTTGGTTCTGCTGCTGCAGGTAGACCCAATTATTTAGCAAATCTGCAACCTTGACTCTTTCTTATGTTCCAAATTCAGCCTCACGGAGCCACAATTTAGACTATTTCCCTTAGACAAATTACTTCATACATTTATGTCCACGGAAGCTCGACTGCTACCTTTTAGCCCAAGCTTTATTTGATGTGTCCTTTTTCAGTACTTTCTCACTAGTACGGTATTTGACTACTTGCAAGAGGTTAATATGATCTACAGACTTGTAGATGCACTGCCTAGCCTCCTCTCCATGTCCTGAAAAGGTGAATAAGACTGGTCACTGGAGGAATCCACTGCTGGCTCTTCTATAACTGGGAAACTAATTATTAAGTTCTAGCCTTTGGTTCCTATCTTTAAAACATCCTTTCCTCCAACCTGGTGACAGTTCAGTTTCTTTAATTGACTTAGGTGTGGAACACAAAGTATTTTTTAAAATCCAGTTATATGATTTCCATGGTGTCTCCTTTATCCATGGCAATCCAAAAGGTTAGTGATGCATTTCCCTTCGCCAAAGATTTTGACTCTTCCTCAGCATACTCTTTTATGCATATACTCTGTAATATCATTCTTTATTATAGACTCATCTGCCTTAGAAATAAGAGAGACTCAATGGTTTGCAGCTGCCAGGAGCCTCTCCAGAGCCCTTTCTGTAGACGCGAACATGGGAGACTAGAGGTGAGCTAAGTGCTGGTATTTGTCTCATTTGTAATGGTATCCACCTTTGCCATAGTCCTTCAGTTTTACAGTTGAGTTCCTTGGGTGACTGCCATCTTATCCTGATGACATCTTTGGATTCACACCTGCATATTTCCCTCAAAATGCTATTACTCCTGCAATCTATCTGCTACCACCACCTCATTAGGTGTGGGAACCTCCCACAAATCCCCAGATAGACTCAAAGAATTTATTGAGCTTCTCTCTTACCCCTGAAAGTAATCTTTATGTACTTGTCCCTAACTGTTTGTTGACAATAATTTATTAAAATGCAAACAAGTTCTAGACCTATTTTTTATTTATGTCACTACTTTACTTTTGACCACAGCCAGAAATGTTTCCTAACATTGTAAACATGTGTAAAGAAACATTGTTATGCTGCTTAGCTATCAGATCTTAATCCAATTTAAGTTGAAGCAGGGAAATAAAGTATACCATGTACCACAAGTGGCTTCTATTTTTTGCAAGTCCTAAATGACAGAAATTCAGTGCAGAGGGTTGGGGGTTGGGGAGGGTAAGTAAAAACATTTATTTTCTGTTTTCACTGGTCTTATTTGTGCTCTCCCCTACAGGAGATCAAAGTCTTCCCATGGTGCCAAGCTCACGGTTTGAGAACTGCTGCTTTACACTTAAAGCAATAAAAGGTGTAAAGAAAGAACAGAAGACACTTCTTGGAACCAGTCAGTGTTTTTTTTACAGACTATTTGGCTTTACAAATTGTACCTTATATGATTTTTAATTTTTCTCTGTAGGATTAAATTAAATACCAGAAATGAAAATTAGATGTTTTCTGAAAAAAAAACACCCTTTTCCATCTCATGAGGGTCAGCTATGTAGTCAGAATTGCAATTGTGGGCTTAGGAAAACAGGAATGTTTTCCTGAATCTTTTAACTTGTTTGCTATTGGCAAGTCATTTTCTTGCCTTATGGCTTAATTTTCTCACTTCAAAGATGAGCATACCAGCTTAAAATATTTGAGATCTATTGAAGAACAGTGATCATGCCTGGTTGAGAAAATGGACATATATTGCTTTAAGCAAGTCTATCATATCAAATATATGTAAGTCAGAATGATATACTCAGAGAAAGATATAAAATTATCCATCTACTTAAAAAGTAACAGATTTTTTATTGAAAATATAAAATTCTGATGGTGTTTTCATCATGAATAAAAACTTCCCTATGATGAAAATTCATCATCTTCTGCGCTGTACAAATTTGTACCTGCTTCTGTTCATAAATACAATTCAGCAAGCTTAGAGGTTTGGATCCTTAATGATCTTGAAAAAGAGGAAAAGAGTTTTTCTGTCAAAGAAACTTGCCACTTCTAAAGAACTAAGGAAAAAAATTAGTATCTCTCTGTTTTAAGCTTTCAATAACCTGTTTGTATGTCTTTGGGGTGTATATTAATGACGATATATATTACAATTATAATCACTGATGTAGTCTCTTTACTAAGCATAATGAAGTATATCCTTACTCAGAAGTGAGAGATTTGGAATCATTCTGCTGAGCAGAATTATGAAATTTTATGAAAATTATGAATTTTCTGTTCATAAAATGAACATCTGTGAAATAATTTAGTAAGTTAACTTATGTTACAAATTTTTATAAGAATGCAAATTCAAATCTGATTTTAAATAAAAAATACTTTATTTTTTAACATACCACAGTTTTGCCAGGTTCAACTCCCAGTTGGACCTTTGGAATTTGATATAACTGCAATGTAATTATATCAATAATATTGGAATAGCAGTAATTATAAAATGAAATCTATATGTTCACAATTCAGTCAGGACAAGAAAGTAGAGTGTTATCTCTGGCAGTCTAGTCAAAATAGCATGCATGCAAACTATGAGTCTTTTCAAGAACTCAGTTTTTTTCGTGTCACCTTTTCCTGTTTAGTGCTTCTCAGCAAATCACCAGAGATTACCACAATATAAGCCAAAATGGTTGTTTCTGGTTGTCCTTCCATCATCTATGGTAGAAATTGCATGGTTAAGGCAGTCAGTTAATTCACCTGGTAACCATCTTAATAAGCCTGATTGGACTAAAATTTGGGAAGATCAATAACTTACCTGTCTTAAATGTATTTAATGAAAGTTATAAAATAAGGAGGTTTCTAAATCCAGTCCTTCTGGATTCCTTACGTGGAATTCTGAGGGCAGGAAAAGGATGAGGAAGAAGGCCCCAGGGTAAATTTTGTGGATATTTCTGCCTCACATTGGTGGTCAACAGGTTACATGCACACTGTATGCTACAGTGTGCTACCCTACAAGCTTCTACCAGATATCTTCTGTCCTGGTTCTTTGATCTAATATGAACAGACGTGTCACACACCAATGCTTTTTTTTATTTTTGTGAAGAAGAGGCTTTTGTATGGTTTCCTTTTCAGGTCATCCTTTTCATGAGTGCAGCAAAAATTTTGTTGATATTCACAGTGTTTCTGTAAATTTGATGCTACAGGTATGGCCAGATAATGACAATAAAGGCTCAGTGCAAGTTATGCAATAAATACTCCCACAGCTTTTCCCTCATGGCCCTGTATAACTCTGCATGCCTTTTTTCCTTCTTAGGTAGCTCAACTCTCCCTTTGCCATTGTAGCTTAAATTGGAGTAGAAGATAAATTAAGCAAGAAAATACCTGGAAGGCACATAGGTAAAAAAACTATGAGGAAACATAAAGGGATTGTGTTAGTTGGGGAACAGTTTACTCTCTCTGTGGGAAGATGGCAGTTTCCTAGATATGAGTAAATCTAAAGGCAAATAGGTTCCTCACCAAAGGCAGTGAACAAGAAGGGTGAAATAATCTGTTGGCTTGTGTGTAAATTGGAGATGTCTGGCAATTACATTTAAGAGGGATGTGGAAAAAGAATTTTGGGACTGTGTCTTCTAATTTTGTGGGAGGTCTGAGTCTTTGAAGTTGGCAGAGAAAACATTAATAATGAATAATATTCTCTCATGCTTCAATAAGAATATTAGGGAAATAAATAACAGATGTACTACAAATACAAATCCTGTTCTTTCTGTGGATAACCTAAAACAAATTTCTTAACTATGTGGTAAATTTGTGACCATGTTTTTTTCATAGTGTTGTGAAATTCACTAATCTTAGAATTAGGGCCACCTTCTTGGACTGGAAGAAAGTGTAAGACTATATCCCACTGCGTTATGTAATGTTGACATTTCTTCCCTTATGATCCTATGTCTGCTGAGGTAACCCAACATCATTCTTAAACCAGAGTGCTTTTATTCTGATGTTACAAAAATGCTTTATAAAAAGTAGAGGTTTTAAGGTGTCAAATAATTTATATGTCTGTTTTCTTATTTCATGCCTTTCCAAATGACAATGGCGCTGTAGGTCATGAGATGGCATAGCTAATCCACACACACTGCTACATTTCTGTATGTATGTGGGCAGATTCTTTCCAGTCTGGATATCAAGTCATAGCCCCAGATGACATCCCTTTGAATCACACAAAGGTATCTTCATTGTTTCATTTGTATTGGCAAGCTTTTATCCTCTCTCAGGCCAAACTAATTCCTTAAGTCAACAGAGGCCAGAGGCATCAAATCTAATAGTTCTGGCATTATCTCTTAATGACCCTTTTGTGGGCTATCATGAGTCATCTCCTATTTTCTGCTTGACCCATCTCAGATAATTCCAAGTAAGAGGCACTTAAGTCAAAATTTTTGTGTAGAAACCACTAGGTCAGCCTACAGCATTATCGAATTATTTCAGAGTAGTTCTAGGTGAGTCACCACAGCAAAAATGTATTAATGAGTCCTGCAGAAATCAATAGTGCTCTGCATCTGCTCAGCAATCTGTATATATTGTCATTGTAGACTCTAGAACTGGAGCCAAAATACACAATTATATGTGAAGAATTACTTTAATCGTACATGTGATCTTCAAAATGTAATAGTTCATCAATCTTTTAGATGTCAGTGAGTGTCTAACAAGGGCAATAGCTGTAAGGCAAGGATCTAAAAAATTGTTTAGCATATAGCAATATCTCCCTCAACAACCAAGATGGGTTTCTATCTAATATAAGGGACCATTTGAGGAATGGTCAAAAGAAAAGTTTGGTTTCTTTTTTTCTCCTCAGAAAGTTTAGCTTCAGTTTTAACTTTAGATTTTGAAACCACCAAGACTTCAAGAGTACATTAATCTTGCTGTTTCTTGGCCAAAGAGAAAGAAAGGCTCCCTGAGCTGTGGAGGAAAGGTTCCCGTGATGTAAAAAGCAGTTATTTACTTCTCCCTAGAGTTCTTTTCAGTATGCATGTTACCAAGTAAATCTCTGTAAGGTAATATGTGAGCTCTCGTTGTACTATAATGGTAAGTGGTATTGTACCATAGCACCTTATCTTACTGTAATTTTCAGAACATACATAACAGCATATATAGTAACAACGTGGAATGATAGCAAATGTTGAATTCTAATATTGTATTTAAGTTTGTATCAGTGGCAAACAATGTAAATGAGCAAGAAAATGTCTGTATTCTACCTCACCAAGGCTACAAAACTTGACCCCAAAACAGGTCAAAACAGGTTCCCAAACCAAAGATCTGAGCTCCCACTTGAGAAATGTGAGTGGGATTATAAACCAAAAATCAATTGGATTTTATTTTGGGAGAAAGTCAATTTAATTAGCTAAGTATGTCATGGGATTACATAATGGTAACATAGGAATAAAAACGACGTATTTATCTGTAAGTGGATTCATTATCAAAATATGTTAGGGGGCACTTTTTTAACAGTACAAATGATTGTGTTAGTTTGGTAATATAGAACTGCAAAACTACTTAATTCCCCTTCTTTTTCTCTCTTTCTTTTTTCTTTTTTTTTTTTTAATAAATATTAACATATTCATGTCATATTACAATGTTTTCAAGCAAACCGGGCATCTGATGTGACTTTATATATTGTCACGTACCTCTTGTAAAAGGGGGTTGTGACAATTCTTATGATTTCAAGGGAATACAATTCCCTTCAAGTTTTCAGTACTTTGAATAAATGTCTCCACATTTTTAGACCTTTATTAGGAAGTGATAGAGAAAACACATACCTTGTATAGATGGCAGGGTAGTCAGCCAAGAAATAGAAAATTTCTCAGCAAAACTGATGCTGGTGATGTAAGCAAAGTGATGCTGGGGAACGTTCCTGAGCACTGGAGCTGAACTACTCTCACTGTTCAATCGTTACGGTCTTATACTCCTACTTATGCTGTTAAATGATTGATTGAAACCATCCTTGGCACATACTTGGCCCAGGCTGTCTCCCAGGCAATTCCAGGTAGGATTACAGAGTGAGCACTGAGCAGGACCATTCACCATAAGATCGAATGTTGTCATCCTGTTCTGGAGGGTGAGAGAGTGCAGCGGCATATGTGAGGGCTACCCCATGCCAGCTTGTCTCAGTGCCAGAAAACAATATTGGGCATGTTTAATTTAGTAGGATAGATGTAGCCTTGGGGGCCTTTTCCTGTGTATTAACAGAAAATCACTTCAGAAATCAAAGGCTTAATTAGAACCAAGGCATTAGTTTAATTTATCTCTGTCTACAGATGTTGTAATGTGTTTACGCAGTAAACCAGTGGCTGCCTGGTCATTATTTTGCATTTAATATGTGACGTGTTACTATCAAGGCTTACAGTATGTCTTTTATTATGAAAACATTGGGTCAGACCTTTCCTATGGGCAATCATATAGGTTTTGAGTTTTGTCTCTCCTGCTGGTCAAGCAGCACAGGGACATTATATTGATTTGGATACATCAATCATACATCAATGGTGCTCGAAAACAAAGAGTATGAAAAGAAGAAAGGGACCCAGAACTTCACATTAGAAGGGTCTGTTGCACCCTTATGAAAGATGGAGCAGCCTGTGTAGTCTTCTTGGGAACAGAGCTTAAGAGGAAGTCTGCTATCCCACTGGAACAGAAGATAAGTAACACTACAGATGGCTCTGATAACTATGCTCTTGTACCAGACTTGGGATATGATATAACAATAAGGCAATCATGGTAGACTTTATATACAAAATTGTTTCCTGGTCCCATTGGATTATTATCAAAGTATTTTAATTACTCAGCTAAGGAGATAAGTACATGTACTGGAAACATAAAGCAAAACTCAATCATAACAGATTTCTTCAGAGTATAAAGTGACCTTATGGCACTTGTAATAGAATTAAAACTGGTATCATCAACTATACTGTAAATCTTCACTAGTTAAAGTTGTTAAAAACATGCAATAATTTAACAGCTTTCTTCAAGACAACTAATGAGTACAACCAACACAAGAAAAGTGAAAGGTGATCAAATACAGCTGTGTGTTTCCAGCAGATAAACTGCTTCTGCCTAATGAGAAAGCTATTAACCTTTAATTAGCTATTAACTGTTATAATACAGTGTTGTGCTCCATATCCTTGTACATATATTTAAAATGTATTCTCCTGAAATAAATGCTGAAGATATCACAGGCAAAATCATGTCAGCTATGGTCATAAAAGGTGAGCAAATGTATCTTAGAAAAGTCTGTACATAAACTAATTTGAAAATCTGTAATAGAGATATCAAAAAATGTGACAGAGGCCGGTAATTAGTGTTTTTTCGTGTGAAACAAACTTCAGTGAATTAACATCTACCATCATCTTCTGTTTCCACTTAGAGAATATATTGCAGCATTCTGGAAGCTTAATGTGGAAGAAGGTCTAGTACCTAGATGTCTTACTCATATCACTGTCTTATCATGTGCTACAGATCAGGTTTTGTTTGAGAATGGCTGAGAACAACTCTAACATCACAGCAGGCGTGTGGCTAAATTAATATGTCAAGTTTCCTGAAATCCGAGCAGCAAGTTATAAGCTCCAAGCTATCATTTTGTTCCTAACTTGAATACTTTTTTGTGTGTTGGAAGCAAACCTAAAGGGGAACAGTTACTCAAGTGAATAGCAGAGTCTTCACGATTGAAATCTTAAATGAGCACAACCGAAAAATAAACCAGCATGTGTTATGAGTGGAGAGTGTGCTACTAATTCTGACTTAACTTTGAAGTTTGGTTCAGAGTTTATGAACTCAGCTACTTTCAAGCGGTATTTTGTCTTTTAATTTCTACTTGCTTTGTGGGGGAGAAGTACATAGTGCTTCGTGGAAAAACATAAACATAAAAAATAAAAATAAAACTAATGAGCTAGGGAAATTAGGGTTTTACACAGTAGATAGTTTTTAAATGTTTATGGTACTCACAATAGGCTCGAGCTCTCATCAGGTCTTCTAGGGCGTTTCTGTAACCAGTCCCCAGTGGCAGCAAGAGTGGAAGCATTAAAGGAGAATGGCTTTTGGCAGCAGCAGCCTGCTGAGACTTTCCCTTTGCATGGCAGAGACATGGTGCCACAAATGCCAACAAGTTGAAGCAGACAAAATAATCTTCTGACACTGCAATTCAAAGCCTCTTTGCATGCTTCCTGCAGCTCGCAGATAGATACCAAGTAATGGGGACCCAATGTATCCAAGGTCACTATTCCTTTTCCCCACCTTTCCAAGGCAGATTGAAAAGCAGTGAGTATAGAGTCCAAACTCACTCAGAGTGACTGACAGCTGGAAAGTCAGATTCTGTCTGCTGTTACTATAGGGGAGCATTTATTCATTAGTATTCTTCATTAATAACTTTTATTGTTTCTTTCTCCTTTCTATTTCTGAGACCTTTTGCTTGGGAACTAAACCACACATTCTTCAATTATGGCAACTGGATTTGGAGCAGCTAAGGTAGCAAATCCTAAGTGTTTAAGCTGTGAAATAAAAGAGGATGGACACAAGTAAGTAAATTTACTTGAGATTCCATTTTATGCAATGTACTGTAATTTATTCCCTGAATTGAATAATAGATGTACTTTCCTGTTGTCAAACATATATCTGCATGAAGGATACATTAGCATTTATCTGTTTTTCCCCTGAATACCTGATCTGCAGCCTATATGTGAAAAGTACTATGATGGTTCCATTAGTGAGGATTTTAACTGATAATTTCAACGTGTTTAATGGTATTCATGATAGTACTAATAATGGAAAATATGAACTTCTTAATAGGTTCAAAGATGTGCCTGATAACTCCTGTAAGAGCTTGACTTTTATAATGTGCCTAATTTATTCATTTGCAACAACTGAACATATTAGTGTCACTTTGTATGCTCACGTAAATACCACCTTCTGTAAACGACATGCACTTTTTAGCCCAAAATAAATACAAAAGAAAAGTATTCATATAAATCTGAAAAGTAGCAGCACAATTCACAGAATCAAGACTGAAGATGTCTGGTGCCCCAAATGAAGTTCCCAATAAAATATTTCTCATTATTAAAGGATTTTCAGTTCTAATGTTTTTACTGACTTAAATAAGTTAACCACCTGTAAAAAGTCACTACAGAACTTTCCTATACCTTGTCAGTATTAAAGAAATAATAAAGCAGGAAAGAAAGAAGGTAGAAAATGTATTATACAAATATCTGAAGATAAAGATAATTTATGGGAAAAGAAATTAAAAATTCACACTGGAATTGTCACAAAAAGTTTGGACAGTTTCTGCCAATGGCCATGGTTTTCAAAGGGAGACACAAAAAGTTTGACATCTGTGTAAGTGCTGGTTTATCAACCAACTACCAGACAAGTATATTTTTAATCCTCTTTTGAGATAGGCTCTAACACTGAAACATGGAAATTTTTATCTTTCTTAAACTATATCAATGTCTAATCTACCTTTGAAACTTGTTACATGCTTGGCCTCAATGTCGTGTGTTCCAGCTCATCCTGTTGTGCAATTATTAATTGTTCAGACTTTTTAAAAAAAGTATAACAGTGCATTTTAATCTCATTTATTGCTCCTATCTGTTTAGAATGTAAGACAAACTGAAAAATCCTAATTTATCTTTTCCACTACATATTGTTTTATGTATTTTCAGCTTTTTTTCTTCATCTTCATTACCTTCATAGGAGTTACCTACAAGTTTCCATACCTCAAAACTAAAGAAAACAACCCTCCAAAACCCAGCAAAACCCTCTTTTTAAAAGAGCAGTATTGATATTGTAGTATTAAGTACACTACAATTCTAGTCTCTTTAATTACATTATCATCTACTACTTTGTTACAGAGGTCTCCTGTCTTGTTCAAAGCATGAAATGAGCAGTGATTAATGAAAAACTATTCAATATTTTGGTTTTTACTCATCATTCAAAGTCTGGTCTATGCCTTATTTACTGTAAGCTCTTAAAACCCACTCTGAAAAGTGAATTATTAAATCTCCTGGGTTTTCCTATGGTACTCATCACTATAATATCTGAACACTGCTGAAATAGTAACAGATTTTTTTTTCACAAGGTACTGAAAGACCACTAGGTATTCTGCTCGTTTGCAGGCAGTGAATTGAAGACAAAATTATTAGAGTAAAAATTGTCTACTCACACTTGGTGCCAGTCTTTCAGGACAGTTTAATGGTCTGCAAATCTGCAAGTACTCAGGGCATAACTCTCCAACATCAGTCACAAGTATGCACACTCAGAAATTTGGAAATAAGCCACTCAGACCTAATGTCAGAAACCCATGAAACAATTTGCACATTGTACAAAAATGGGTTGCATTGGTTTCAGTAGCCTCAAAGGAATAAGATCAAAGACAGAAAGAAACCACTTCTTCAGTCATAATTCATTTGCCTCAAAAATAAGACCATTCTTTCTTTATCAGCAAGGTTATCTTATTTGTAGCATTTTATTCCACATCTACAGCAAAACAGGCATCAACTTTGCAGACAACACCACGGTTTTACCATCATGGGGTGAAGCCTAGCAGAAAACACTTCTCAGTAAGTGAGATCTTGACTGCATCTGCTCATCTTTAACTTATTAGATGATTCTGGTAAGTGCTGGGAAAACAAAGTGAACAGAGATAATTGTCCTGGGAGAGGCTTCCCAAAAAAGCTGGACTATATCTGCTCTGGTTTAGTGGTTTAAGTTTTCACAGAAAAAAACCAAAGCAGCACAGATGAAGTCTCAGTGACTTTTACATCCTTCTAACACCTTTAGGGCAGGACTCCAGAACGTGACAGTGAGCCAGGTAACAGCAGCTCATTGGCTTTATGTATACAGAAAATCAAAGATATTGGTCTGGGGTGGCAAAACAAACAAATATTGTAATAAGCACTTTTTTTTTCTGTTATTAATTATTCTGCGTACACTTCTGAAAAAGATGTCCTCCTCTGAATCTCATCTCACATGGAAGTACTCTCTGAAATTATCCAAGTAATTATGAGATCTTACCATAGGTTCATGTAGCTGCATTAAAGCTGTGTCTGTATTATTTTGGCACCTATTAATTTTGTTAAATTTTCTCTTTTTATTATTTTTTTAATTATAACTACATTCTTCATTTTTCATTTAGATATCTATTGTGATATCCAAGATTAGTCCTTAAGAATTATTTTAGGAACACCCTTCCAAATAGCATGTTCTCTTTTCCCTTTTCTGAAATCCCTTGCTGGCAATCTTCCTGCCCAGAAGGCATTTCTTTCTTCATTGTTAATAGATGCAAGGCTCTGACCATGAATCCCCATATCCCCTTGGTCTCCCTTATAGCTGTATATCATTAGAACACCCATCCCCATGTCTTGTTCATTCTCCTGCCTTGTCCTAAGATTTTTTTTTCTTAGAGTCAGGCAAAAAATTTGAATTAGGGTCAATTTACCTGGAAATAATGAAAATAATTCCCATCCTAAGCAATATATTAGTGAGGTCTCATTTAGTTTTTTTTTTTTTTCCTTTTTCCTTTTTTTAACATTCCTAAAATCACTGAAAATTACATGTTGTTATATAAAGAAATCCTAAAATTAGTAACAGTATTGTAACTTTTAAACTGTCAGCAGCCAACTCATGAGCAGCTGGTGTGGAAATGGAAACCTCTGAGAGAGCACTGAGAACAACTGAAGCAGGAGCTGCAATTACTGCCATCTATTATTACCATTAGAGTATACAATAGGGACATACAGATTTGAATATCTTCGTGGTATTCAAAGTCTTGAATACTGATCGCCCTGTACCTTGAAACAGTGAAAATGGCAGAGCACTCTCACTTCCCGGGGATCAATCTCAGTGTCACAAAATTGTCTTATTCAGACCTATTGGGAAACATTTTGGTTTGGGCACTTGGAGTACAAACACATCCCTATTGCCCAAGAAATGCTCAGTATCCTGGAATTTTTAGTATATATTCAAGCTGTGGGACTCACCAGGGCTTTCCAGCTTCCAGGAAAGGATACCAAATTTCAGATGTAGATTACTTATATCCAGACTGTATAATGGGACTGGTCAAGACGTATCATCTCTCCCCATCTATTCCCACCTTCTCCTGTCCTAGTTTTAACTGGAAATAAATCATGATATGTCAGGGAAAGGAGGATGTTCTAGCAGGTCCCTGCTCAAAGTAACAAGAGAACAGGAATTAAACAATCCACTTAAACAGCAGCATTAAGTACATTTGGTTGGAGAAAATAGGTTGGTAACTTCACATTTAGCATACCACTTGGCATCAGAGCACTTTGGCCAAACTGAAGCTGCAGAGCTGCAGCAATGAGCAATCTGGTGCTCAGCGCTCTGTTGCCCTGGCACCTAGCTGAAGTCCCCTAGGCTCTTCTTTTATATGTAGGATCATGTAAGGTTGAACTGTATTCTTTATTCAGACTTAAATATAGTATACCATTGCCTAATTAGGTTAGGACTCTATAAGGTGCTATGTTAATTTCTGTATGAGTAGAAGGACACAAAAATACAACCTCCAAGGACTTTGTGGAGAAAATATACGTCTTAGGAGGTAGCAAGGTGGGAATTCTTGGACAAAACTAGAATACCTCAAGATGTTGGTTCTTGAGGAATGGCTTTGTGATGACCTGCATTTCTTTCTATCTATCTCCTTAAAAATCATCTTTGTTTCCATGGAAACAAAAAGAAAGCAAAACACCAGGTAAATTTGATAGATTAAAAGCAAGCTGTTTGTGTAGTATCTGTATAAGTGCAGTAGAAGGAAAGCAGCAAGTAAGCAAGCAAGGAATTAATTTTATAATGTCAGGCAATGATAATTATAAACCCAAAATAATATATGTAATTTATATTTGTCCAACTGCCTGACCAATTCAGGACTGACCAAAAGTTAAAGCATGTTATTGAGGGCATTGTCCAAATGCCTCTCAAAGACGGACAGGCTTGGGGCATCGAGCATCTCTCTAGGAAGCTTGTTCCAGTGTTTGACCACCCTCTTGGTAAAGAAATATTTCCAGATGTCCAGTCTAAACTTCCCCGGGTGCAGCTTTCAACCATTCCCAATGCATCCTGTCACTGGATACCAGGGAGAAGAGATCAGCACCTTCCTCTCCACTTCTCCTCCTCAGGAAGCTGCAGAGATCAATGAGGTTTCCCCTCAGACTCCTTTTCTCCAAGGTGCACAAATCCAGGGTCTTTAGCTGCTCCTCATAGGACTTGCCTTGAAGCCCTTTAACCAGCTTTTTTTGCCCTCCTCTGGATGCATTGAATTACCTTAAAATCCTTCTTAAATTGTGGGGCCCAGAACCACACATGGTACTCAAGTTGAGGCTGTACCACTGCTGAATACACCTCTTTGGACCGGCTGGTTACGCTGTGTTTGGTGCACCCCAGGCTGCAGTTTGCCCCCTTGGCTGCCAGGGCACACTGCTGACTCTTATCCAGCCTGCTGTCGACCAGCACCCCCAGACCCCTTTCTGCAGGGCTGCTCTCCAGCCACTCCTCTCCTAATTTATGCTTGTGTCTGGTGTTACTCCATCCCAGGTGCAGAATATGAATTTTGTTCTTGTTAAATTTCATGCCGTTGAAGAATGCCTAATGTTCCAATCAATCTAGATCCCTCTGCGAGGTATCTCACCCCTCAAGAGAGTCAATAGCACCTCCCAGTTCAGTATCATGAGCAAACTTCCTAATGGAGCATTCAATTCCCACATCTAGGTCATTGATAAAAATATTGAACAGAACTGTCCCTGGAATTGAACTCGGAGGAACACCACTGGAGACTGGACACCAGTGAGATGCAGCCCCAGTCACTGTAATCCTTTAAGCTCTGTGTTTCAGCCAGTTCTTCACCCAGTGCAGAGTGTACTTGCTCATCTCACAGCTGGAAAATTTGTGCAGAAGGGACAAACAGTAAATGTGTTATTACAGGCTCCAAACCTTTAGATTCAGAACTCTGTGAGCAGCTGAGAGAATCCTTGGCAGAAGGGTAGAGAGGGATCGTGTCCAGAAGGTAATCCTGCCTAGGAATAACAAGGAAAAGGCATTGTGACAATAGAAATATAATCCGTATGTGTTTGTGAGTGTTCAGTTCAGTCCAGATACAGCCAAACTACTCTTAATTGCATAGTTGTAGAGACTAAAGTATCACCTCTTATTCTGCAGTTGTGTTTACTGCCATGTGTCTAATGCCACATTGCACATAGTTCAGGAGCTGCATTACTTATTTAGAGATATTATTGCAATATGCTATATAATGTCTTCTATGTCCATTGCATTCATGATCCAGGAGGCAGATGTCATTATACAGGAACTCTGGACTCTAATATTTGGCTAGTGACTTGTTGAACAGGGCTCAGTTCCCTACTAGTTTTGGGTCTGTTTTGTCTCAAATCAAAAGTTTTATTCTGAGTTTCTCATCACCATGAACTATTCTCTACACACCCTCACATGCACACATGGTTTTGCTGTGCTTAAGGCAGCCCTTAAGTCTCACAGATGTCCACTTTCTCCAATTTTCATTACGGGAGATTAAGTGAATGAAACCAAAATTATCAGAATGAGTGGCACAATAGTGCAAGTCAAAGCTAGTTAAGTGAATACATGGAAAGAATAGCACATAATAAAACATCTGAGGTTTCAAATGTCTGATTCAGCAGTGATGACTCTCTCTGACATTTTCCTGCCACACATGATATCCCGGTAGATCAGATAAGATGCAGTGCTTAATTTGGTAGATCCCCTTGAGATAGCTGGTAATGATATGGTAAGTTTATGTCAATGAACACGATGAGGGCTAAAGTGGGAGTCTGACCACACTTGATCCTTAAGAGGCTCTTGACAACTTTCTCCAGAGGCATATTTTATTCCTAAAATTAGTGCAAAATTATGCTCTTGGTAAAGCCTAGCTGCTCTGTCAAGTTGCTTTCCTAAGGTAGACTGCTGTGCAGTGCTACTGTGTGTTAAAAATCTTTCACACTTGGACAGGCAGAGCTTAACTTCCCTCTTATGTTGGTCTGATAATTTCCAATTTTGCACATGGAAAATTCCATGCACATGGTATACATGGGTTAGGCTTGTGAAATGAATTAATCTTTTTTTCTAGCACAAACAAAAAGTTACAGGCAAGCTGTTGCAGTATTAAGCAAGAATAAGAGCCCTTCAGATACTTCTCAAGAACTCTAGCAAGTAAGAGATCATCTATCTTTAATTAGTTTATTTTATTAATGAGTAGAAGGATTCATTTAAATTAAAACATGCCATAAAGCTATTTTTACAGTTTTTTTATAGAAATTATAGACTTTTCTCATAGAAGAAACAGTATTTCCTGGTCATCTTTTCTCAGCCAAAAGAAGTTATATTTTCTTATAGAATTGATATATTTTACATACTAACTGCTAACCAGGTGGCATCTTCATTTTAGTCCATATATAAAAACATGTTCTGGCATGCTTTCTGGGTACTAAAAATAGATTTTAATCCTCGATATTGCAACTGACAGTTTTCAAGGGCAGAAATTGTATAACATGTAAGAAATTGCCTATTCTTTGAAAATGAAATACAATTCTCGGTCAGTGAAGTTGAGACAGAAAAGTAAAATCCCTGGAAAATTGTATTTTACAAGAATTTATTTAATTGCTGCATTCTTCAATAACAAAAGTGAAGTTATCAGAGTAACATCTTATATCTATACAGTTTGTTCTCCTTGACAAGTACTTTCCACACCCCTTAAATGCATTTAGCAGTAATTACATTACTTATTCTCAAAGCATTTTTCATTGTCAAATATAGTAAAAAAAATAAACAATGGTTTCCATCATTAGCCCTTATAGCTCATCATTTTAATTGAATTAGCTGATGAATATGCCATTCCATACACCTACTTGGCAAAAATTGTTCCACTGTTTGTACAGCAGAGTTGAGAAGATTCATAAAAAATTATCTACCCTGTCTGCCTCAATTCCCAGCTTAAACAAAAGCATAATAGAATCAGAAATATGTGCATTTAACAATTAAATGTAATAACTGTCAAAGTACCTATCTAACATTGGGCTTTTAGCTGTTCTGGGCATACCTGCCCTTTTGAGTTCCCCAGTTGCTGAAGCACAGTCAGATGTAGGAATAGTCATGGGGCTGCAAGAAGGAAAATTAAAGTGACCGCATAGTGGGAGAAAGTAAAGCCAGGTTCCTTTCTCTGTCTCTTAAGTGAGTCACAGAATTTTACAGTAGGCAGCAAAAAACACAACAAATCTTGGAAGCAGGTCTGAAAGTTGTGTTTCTAACTTAGAGTAAGAACTCTAACAGTGAAGCTGTAATCATGTTCTTCCCTTTTTTTCTCTCCCTCTGGTTCCATCAGTCTTGCTTGCTTAGCATGATGACAGCCTCAATAGAAAATGTTCCTTTTTTCATCTTATTAAGTCTTATGAGGAGCGGCTGAGGAAACTGGGGTTGTTCAGTCTGGAGAAGAGGAGGCTGAGGGGAGACCTTATCGCTCTCTACATCTACTTGAAAAGAGGATTGTGGTGAGGTGGGTGTTGGTCTCTTCTCCCAAGTAACTAGCGATGGGACAAGAAGAAATGGCCTCAAGTTATACCAGGGGCAGTTTAGACTGGATATTAGGAAAAATGTCTTTTCTGAGAGAGTGGTTAAACATTGGAACAGGCTGCCCAGGGAAGTGGTGGAGTCACCATCACTGGAAGTATTCAAAAACATGTGGACGTGGTGCTTCAGGACATTGTTTAGTGGGCGTGGTGGTGTTGTGTTGATGGTTGGACTTGATGATCTTAAAGGTCTTTTCCAACCTTAATGATTCTGTTATTCTGTGAAATGATCAAAAGAATATTTGGAAATCCCCAGAAGGGAACAAGGAAATTAGTAGCAACCAAAATGGATTTGTCAAGAATAACGTATGTCAAACCAATTTAACTTCTTTCTGTGACAGGGCAGCATACCTTATGAACAGGGAATAGCCAGTAAATGTCATATATCTTGAATTTAGTAGAACTCTTTACACAGTTTCATGGCATCATTATAAGCAAGCCATTTGGTCTATAGAAAAAAAAATCTGGAAAATTGTTCTTAGCAAATCACAGAATCATTGAGGTTGGAAGGTTCTTCTTGAGGTCATCTAGTCCTCTCCCTGTGTCCTTCCTCTGCCACCCCTACTCCTTGAGCTTGAGAATGCTCAAGCAAGATCAGCTAGAACAGATTGTCCAGGATCACGTCCAGTCAAATTTTAATATCTCCAGAGACAGAGACTATACAACTTCCCTGGGAAACCTCTTCCAGTGGCTGATCTCCTTCACAGTAAGAAAGTTTTTTCTTTTGTTCAGATGGAGTTTCATGTCTTTTATGTTCTACCCATTGCCTCTTGTCCTGTCAATGAGTGCTACTGAGAAGAGTCTAGTTCCCTCTTCTTCATTCCCTCCCATCAGATCTATAAACACATTGATATGCTCACCCTGAGCCTTCACTTATCCAGGCTCTAAAAAGAATGTGAAAAAAGCTCCAGTCCCTTCACCATCTTTGTGGTCCTTTGCCAGACTCTCTTGAGTAGGTCTCTGTCTTTCCTGTACCAGGGAGCCCAGAATTGGACACAGCACTCCAGACGTGGCCTGAAGAGTGCAAAGTGGAGAGAGGGAATCACCTGTTGCAAAGCTCTGCCAAGTGCAGCCAAGGAGGCTGTTGGCTTTCTTTCCCATGAAGGTGCTTTGCTGGCTCATGGTCATCTTGATGACTACCAGGACCCTGAGGTCCTTCTCAGCAAAGCTGCCTTCTAACCAGTCAGAATGTATTGGTGTATGGGGTTATTCCTCCACAGAGGCAGGACTTTGCATTTCCCCTTTTTGAACTTCATGAGATTCTTCTCTGCCCAACTTCCAGCATGTCAAGGTCTCTCTGAATGGCAGATCTGCTGTATCAGCAGCAGATGTTTTCCTCTCCTGCAATAAAATGTGAATTGTATCATCAGCACTGAAATTACCTTAGAAAAATACACTTCACTTCATATTCAAATTTCACATTCATTTTCACTCTTTTCTAATGAAGTTACAATTTGCTGCATGTGAAAAACGAAGACTAAAAGACCTACTCTAATGTCTTATAGAGAAATTGAAGGTGTCTTCAAGAACCTTGTGAACATGGAGTAGAGATTGCATATTGCCTTTATTTCTGCTTCCTGTCATTTTTGTTCATAACTCTATCACTTATTTTCTCATCTACCTACCTGTAGCCAGGATTTTCTCTAAAATGTTAGTATAATTTCAAGAGCCTCTGGGTTAAGACAGGAACCAGAGAGCTAGGTCCTATAAAGCACACCAAGGTATGCCTAGCAATGTTGTATCCTATTTTGGTAAATGAGTAATCTGGGAAACCTTTGTTTTTGGGACAGTGGTGTTTCAGGATCAATGTTCAAGCTTGAATTGCTCTGTGCAGAAAGGAAAGCTCTATGTATTCTACACTGAGTGCAGGATCCTAATGGTAGTCTTCGGGGTGTCTGACCAGGATTAATTCATTACTTTAAGGTTTTTTATTTCAATGATGTGCTGTTAGGTTACTTTAAATGGCTGACTGTTTTTTTTATGTTACTGCTTAGATCAATATATAAAAGGTATAGATACAAACTCTGAATGTTTTCATATTATTACAAGGTCTTTGCCTGAGTTTCTCAAATTTTGTCTCTACATGGAATCATACGCAACCAAGTTCTGAGATCCTCTGATAATCCCATTGCAGAATAAATCTCAGTTAAGGGTGAAAGAAGAAAAAAACAGGCAAAATTGTAGTTGATGGAAACTTTACTGCCCTTATAAATTCTATTTCTGTATAATTCCATTGCCTATAAAAATTGAGTCTGCATGCACTTTAGACAGTACTTAATTCTTTTATTACCCAATGTGTATTCAAAAGTACTTTGTGAGATTTCCCATTCCGCTGTGCACAATCCTATCACATCTTTACAGATGTTTCTTCCGATCTTCCTTTTATTCTACAATTTTAATATGTGTTCAAACTATCCAAAACAAATACTTATTACTTAGATAGAATTACGAAAACAATTTCTCTAGACTATGCTTACAAAGGATTATTAAAATCCAAGGTTTTAAATGATTCATTTTAGTTGTACAAATAAAAGTGCTGAAAAGTGACTTTGTATTCCACCACCTTTGTCACATGTGTCCCACTCACTCCAGAAGCAGTTCCCAAACCTACTCCAACTCACATATAAGGTTATTAGAAGTGTATTGGGAATACGTGTAGCATGATTTCTTGGGTCCAAATGCACTTTCTCTGTTAGATGTAATTTTATTGAAAAGAAAGATAACCCATTTTCTTAGAGATTAGGAGAATTTAGGATTAAGACATGCAGGTCAAGTTTCTAAAATCTTTTATTGGCAAAATATTTCTTAGAACCATTTTCAGATATTACTTGAGCACCTGGTTATATATCTCACTGAAAATTAATGGAAACTAAAAGTCAAAGGATAACAACTGAACTGAAAATACCACTTACAGCAGTTTCAAAAGTTTTATCTTGCTTCTTCATATGTCATTTTAAAAATGTAGTTTAGAGATTATAGGGATTCTAGTTGATTATCAAAGGTAAGCACAGGACAAATTACATTTTGAAAAGAATCTTAAAAAACCCTATAATTTTCCATCTCTGCTTATGTACCTTACAGTACTCAGTATTTCATAGGCTCTATGAAAAAAATACGTTTTAAACCTGTTTAACATCAGATCACAACACATTATCAACTGTCTAATTTCTAAACAATGCTGTTACTTTTCACAAATAATATGTTTTACCCCTTTTCTTGTTCCCTGGGTTTATAGATTACCTTTTCCGATAAGAGGCACTTTCTTCTGAGAGTGACATTGATGCCATTAAATTCTGCTTCACTGGAATGAATAATGAACCAACGCTAAGATTAGAATTGAAAAACATTAGTTTCAAAATTTACGTTATTCCCATTGTACTAGTGAAGACTAGACAAGGGAAAAAGTTTATGTACACTTCTGGGGGGATGAGCCCAAAGTGGCCAGAAGGTTATGCCATGGGAAGGAGCCTACTGTCGCTTCTCCTGATTTGACTGATGGATGTCTCAACCACTCCTGGGCCTGGGGCACAAGAAAGTTGCAGAAGTCCAGGACTGGAACCCATAAATAGGGGCAGGTACGAGTCTCTGGTCGCTCTACACCAAATACCCCCACTGGCAGATCTAACATTGGATTCAGGACTGGCAATCTCTCTCTCTCTCTCCCCCCCTCTCCCCTTTAAAGTTGTTAAGTAACATAAGGCTTACCTTGATTTCCCATAATGCCACACAGCTCAGGTAGATATAATTCTGAGGGGGGCAACATTTACAGAATATTTGTTCTATAGAAATTTCCCATTAAATTTGATGTTTATGCACAGGCCTTGAGGGTTATCTCACCTTAATCCACACCGAGGGGATTTGCAAATCTGAGTCACTCCCTGTCTCCCCGCAGGTGGGATGGGATATCCCTTATACTTTTGTTTTGTTTTCACAAATGTTGAATCTTTTCAAACAGAAATCATCCAATGCTACCAAGTAACATAAATATTTCATGAAAATGTACCATCTCAAGGAGATATGTACGTGCTTTGGGGAAGTCACAACTGAATAAAACATTCACATTAAATTCCAGACATATGCTAATAACATCCCAATCAACTCAATCACTCAGTTCACTCAGAGCAGAGATATAACAAATGACACACACAAGATATGCTGAATATCTTGTTTCTCAGACATGTTGCATGCAAAGGCACATGTTTTTTGAAAGATAACTTTTGAAATCATGCCACAAAAATGAGTCACCTTTGCCTACTGGTTTCACAAATGGCCAACTGTTCCCATAACATATACACACACCCATTCAAATTCATTCCTATCTTTGAGACAGAGCATTTCCAAATTTTATTTGTTTCCATGTACTATTTGAGGAAAAGTCTCTCTTAAGTACCTCTGTGTGTGTAAGAGCAGCCTAACTGTTTCTATCTGGCACTAAAAAATGTTTATTGCAAAGAGTTCTAATTCTGTGGACAATATTCAACACTATTTTATCTAACAGTCTGCACTGAGAGTAAAACTACACAGTTCAGTGGCTGCCCATAGAAATATCAGAATCAAGTTTTAAAAATACTTAACTTCAGGAGCCAGTACAGTGCATTAATTTAGGACTCAGCTAGGACAGTTCTCTGCTAAGAAGCAATGGTAAGTACTGCACACTTGCTTCTAAAGTGCTGATAAGTTTTTAAAGTCCTGTATTTCTGACTTACGTATCTCTATTTGAAAATCTGATTCTTGACAGAATACTGTGCCATGTAGGCAATGCCTAAATTTTCAAGATGGTATTGTCTTTCATAGAGTATAGCTTTTCTGATGATGCAAATCATTGCAACTGAATTCAGACTTACCAAGATTATTGACAGTGTAGAAGGCTTTCCACAAGCTCCTAGTTATTTTCAGAAAACTGTTTTTCAAAGGAGGAAGGCAATAAGTTATGACATGAATGGATTCTTATCAAGAAGTGGACAGATCTGTCAACACGCACTGAGTCAGACTGTAAACTGCATAATAGTTGTAACTAAATGCATAACTACAACTGAACTTCACTCACCTACCAGACATGGTTGCATGTTCATCAAACATGCTATTGACTAATTGAGTGTCTATAGCGGTCAGAGAGATTGATTAAATTTATAGAGATTTTGGCTGTTGTTTTCCTATGAGTCTAACTCAGCACCTTTTTGTAGGATTTCATTCTTATTTTATTAAATATAGGGTATTTCAGCCTTCAGAGCTCACACAGCATCTATATTAAACTGTGACTGTAGTAAGTTATAAGGACTGTTATAAGTTACAAGGCTCCTATTTATTCCTTCCATTTGTATTATCAAATAATACCTTCATGTCCTCCCCTTCTATTATACTTAGCTGATGATTATTGCCCCTCAATGCATGGCTCTTCACAAAATTAATATTTCTTAAATAAAAAGATGCATTGAAGAGAAAAATACAAGTAGTTCTTTGCTTTTATTACTAGACTAACTCAAGTAGTGTATCTGTTATTTCATACAGAACAGAAGCCAATTTTTCTGCTAAATCAAAGGGGAAAGAAGATCGATCTGCTAGAAATGTCTACAAAATGCTAATTTTTCTATAAAACAACCAGTAATGGCTTCTGCTGTGTTTTTTATTCACAATTGGCAAACATGTACTTACAGGCCAGATTACTGCTATTTCAGATCAAATGAAACAACAAAGAAAGAATGAATAAATTTGTAAGGAAAAAGCCTCCAAGTGTACTTGGGCAGAGTGTTTTTCTCCATTGTGTGTGCATTAACACTGAAAATAAACCTGACTTTTTTTTTTCAACTGAGAAATTGCTATGTCTTTTTTTTTTTATTCAGTGATGGCATCGCTCTGCTTTTTATCAGCTTGTCTTAAAGAGGGAA
>NW_010562727.1:44156-60479 GCF_000687285.1 Phaethon lepturus
GGGAAAGAGAAGGAAACAGAGGGAGAGTGGATAATTATCTCTTAACAACATAACCTCTGAAATACTCCTTCAGTCTTGGATATAAGTGATTTATCTAAAAGGATGCTTCAATTTTATATAAGTTTTTAAAAGTATACACATGAAATATTTTTTTAATGTCTCCTGGAAAAGAATAAATCTTGTATTTTTAAATGATTATATAATTAATACCTGATGAAATAGTTCTTTGTACTTTAACATTATTGTTAGAAATCCTGTTCATAGCTCCATATTACTGGGAGAGTGACTGTGGGAGCTGAACTGAAAATACTCCTTTATTTATCTGAAATGATAGTAGCTCTCCAAAAGAACCAAACAACAACAAAAAAAAATTATGCAGTGTTGTTGGTAAGGAAAAAGAACTATCTAGTTTCACACATTAGTGATCTTTGGTAATTAATTTAAAAGGAAGATAACTAACTCAGTTCAAACACTAAAACTAAAAAAAAAAAATAGACAACAGAAAACAAAATCTTCCTTCTGCTTTTTGTTTAGCTTTTCCAGTGAACATCAAGCAAATCTTTAAAACAGAACACTCTAAGCTCACGAGCACATATAACTCAATAGGAGAGGCATTGGCATTTTCTTGGTGGTTAACAGCCTGAGTGACAGCAGGCTATGAAACAAAACACATTTAAGCATGGACTATTTCCATGTACAAAAAGCTTTTTATAAACTTTTTTAAACACTTTTTAAACCATTTTTTTTTTAATTAGTATCTCTCTGGTTTTGCAGTTGTGTAATGGAATAATAGCATGCATAGAAAGGTGAATTATTCAATTATCCAGCTTGAGTGACAGCAGGCTGGATCCCAAGAAAGGCTACAAAATAACTGCAAAATGGAATCCACCAAAAAGAGTGGGAAGTTATCATACTAAGAAGAAATTTATTCAGATGTAAACTCCAGTGAACAGAAAAATTGTAAGAGGAAAAGCTAATTAATTTGTTGGAATTAATGAGGGAATAAGCTGGAAGAATCGGTTTATAAATTTTCTCAGTGAGCTAATATTTTTGCTACTTTTAAAATCCTAACTGTTTCTCAAGTAACTGATACATAATTACAAAGAATACATATGCACGTCCATATATCTACAGATATTTTTGTCAGTGAGAAAGACTGTCTCAGGGCAGCACTCTCCAGGATCTGTTTAAAAGAGACCACTGAAGACTGCCCAAGGACCTGGGAGTCTGTGTGGAACAAGGAGACAGGGTGGAAGCTGATCAAATGTGGGAGTAGGATGAGCCCCAGGGCTTCCCTTCATAGTTCATTCTTTGATTCCAGTCAACTCAAAATAGAGAAAAGTTTCTAGACATGTCTTTCCTGTAAGTCATTCCATACAATTACCTCAAGGAGAGGAGTGACTCAGTTCTAACATGGATTTTAGTCCATTCTGCAACTGTCATCCAGACTGAAACCTTAAACTGCATTCCACTAAGGTTTGTTAGAAGCAACTCTGAATAACATTTGCAGTAACTCACCATGTGGAAGAATATTCCATCAGAATTAATGAGCGAACTCTTGCCTGTTTCCCTTGGCTGTTTTACTTAGAGGGCTCATCTATTTCAAAATATGCAGAACAACCCATGGGTACAACTACATGTTACTGAACACTTGCTTTTTAATGTTCCGATTTGCTATTTTGCTCTGTACTGTGCAGAATTCAAATTACTTGTGACCTCAAGTGCACCCTCAAAATTTATCAGCGCTGGAGAACTGAACTGTGGCCTTTGGAATGGGTCTTGGATCCTCATTATAGAGCTGTGCTATGCTATATGATTCAAGAAAAGCACTGTGATAGCTCTTATGATATTTCATCTGACTATTATGAGACTCCTCCACGCAGTATTCCTCAGGGATTCTTTCATCATCTGAATTACACTGCCACATCATCTCTGCACAGCTTTGGTCATCACAGTTGTTCTAATATATTTCTTTTAGTGTGACTGATGCAGATTCACCAAATCATATTGCAAGTAGGTATCACAATTTATGTTTTTGAAGGCGTAGATCAGCTGTGCAGCAAACGATGTTAAAGAGTGAACAGCTAATAGATTTCTCTATTTAAGTATATTCACAACAGCAAGCTTATTTTATAAGTATCCTTGACTGAGGACATATGTGTTTTGGATTTGAAGATGTTAATGACTTTTCAGGCAGCTAAATTTACATAAGATCGCTAAATTTACATAACATCACCAAATTTACATAAGATCATCTTCGTATGCAGACCATCTCCACCCATGGAATCAAAGCTCCCAAGAGCCACAAAGTTTGTATGCAAGTTTTGATTCTGCTCATGACATATTTCCTAGAATTGTTATTCAACAAAATTTGTTTCACTTGTACTGTACCCAGAAGAAAAGGCTGATTGATTTTCTGCTCAGGTCTCTGCAACTTCATCAGTCAAACAGATCAGAATAACTTTGGCTTGCACTTTTCCAAGCAGTTGTCAGTAAAGAATGCCCTGATGATTACTGTATAATGACAGATTTAATTTCCTTGCTCACAAATGGAAACTGGTAACATCTTTGAAATCTTTTTCTTAGGCGCTTCAAGTAGCCTAAAAAATACACAGTTTTCTTACCAGCTTGTGCAAATCATATGCTTTGGCATTTGCTATTTATTTGTTAGCTTTCACAACTGCAGAAATACTCAGTGATCTTGAAAACTGATCAAATATTGGAAACAGTTTGTAATTATCTTGCAGTCACTGTATACCAAATGACCATTATGTTTATTATGCTAATGACTGACCCATTTTTTCAGAATCATTGGTGACAGTTAATAGAAACCACTTATTGACACTGTAGCAGGAATTTAATTTTCTGACTACACACCATATACAGCTTTCAATTCATCAGAAAAATAAACCTTTTTTGTCAGCAACAGCTGAAGGCTGGAGATCTTCAGGTGGCCTTTTTACCAATTTTCTGTCATAACATTTTATTGTCCATTATTTGGAATAAAGATGTTTTGTTTCCCCTGCAGACAATTTGTATTTTGTTTGCTTGGATTGTTTAGCCTTTCCCAATTCTGGACATTCAATCTGAAGACTGGGTGTTAACTATAAATTTTCTGTACAAAGATGTGACAGATCTGGCAAAAATGTTATGAAAAACAACAAAATCATACTATATTACTTGGTAGGGTATTTTTTTCTGCTTGTTTTCTTTAAACTGTTTTAAAAAGAAAAAAAATCCAAAGCAAAACAAAACCACAACACGTATGGCTTGCTTTTACTACGCTGTCTAAAATCTTAATTAGTAATTTTATTTTTAATTTTAATATTTAGAGGGTATATTAAAGTATCGAGTTTTGCCACCCCAAGACAATGGTATCTTTTTTAAGTCATGGCAGTAAACTATGGACGTTATTAAAAACATTTTGGAGCTCTCTTTATCCATTATTTTATAGGATAACTATATAACCTATTAACAGTAATACACTGTTAAGAAGCTGAAAAGGTTTTTTGAAAAGTTAAGACAATGTAAAAGGAATTAAAATGAGCAAGAAATATAGGAACATGTTGTTTAACAGAGTAATTGTTTGCACCACTTTTGGTCTGTTGTTTTTTTTTTTTTTTAATAATTTCTAGTTTCTAACTGATAGAAACAAGAGATGTAAACTGTAGGTCAAACAGAAAGCAATGCAGCTATTAGCCCTGTTCCTGCAAAAAGTTACATAGAGATTAACTTTTAAACAACTTGAGCAATCCCCTTGCCAATTTCAGTTCTGCTTAGGTCTTTAAATTTGAAGGCATTTTTAAATAGATTATTTCCAGTATTGATGAGGACGAAGGGGGAAGGCAGGGGCAGGAGATTCTCATTAACTATATTTATAACAAAAAAATCCATACATCATTTTAAATTTATATCACTGCATTAATATTTTCTGTTTATTTTCACATCCATCCTTCAATAATTGCAATCATCTTTAGGGGAACGAGACAAAAAGAATCATACATTCTTTTTGTATAGTATAGCTCAAACCTAACACAGAATTTGCAGCAATGTGTGTGGAAGTAACACAAAACAAAATTATATACTTTGAAGAGTATTTTATTTTCAGGAAGGCTGTATTTATTACTAGACTTTCTCTGATTTGTATGAAATAACCTCCTGCTGTGCATCTTAATTTTAAAGGGAAAATCTAGTCCTGAGGTATAATCTCGAGCAAGAAGGGATATATGACATACTTTATCCAAAGTGTAGCTCCGGGAGGCTATGACTGGTGGGCACGTCTTTGAATCACAGTCCCTTCCTTGCACCTTGTCACCAAGAGAGGGAATCCTTGGGGATCTGTAACATCATGCCATCTATCCAAATATCAGTAATGCAACAGACAAATGGAAGCAAACTAAGCAGTGAATGACTGTGTATTCTTACGTGCCTGCTACCATGCTCTGCTCAGCCTATGCAGAGGTCTCTGGGTCCTGGCATCTATCCTCATCCTGATGAAAGACCCAGCTCTGACTCCAGGGGAGCAGCTTCCAGAGAACTTATTTTTATAAATCTAGACATAGCATTAAAAATGCATTGATGGAACCATTTAAAGCAATGTTGTCTATGTGCCTGTATTTTATACTTCCACATCTATGCAAACTATCTCTATTTTAGGGCTGTTTCTAATCCAGAAGCAAAATATAAAGATTCAGTGTATGTAAAAACTAATGAGAAAAAACCTGTATGTTCATTTGCAAGAAGACTGTGTTACTTTCAGATATTGCAGTTTTAATTTAATTGTAAAGACACACAGGATGTGATCCCGTGCAGTGCTGAGCTCTTTAAACTGCCATTTAAGTTGCTGACAATTAAAAGTATTCCACACCTTACAAGATCGAGTCTGTAACATTTCTATAGCTTTGCCTTAATTCTATTCTTTTGAGTTAGGATGATTTCACCACTAGTAAGTTAAAAGGTTCTTCTCATAAAATTATGAATTTAAGTTGTCTTGGCTGAATTCATGATAAGAGAATAAGTATCACAAGGTTCTTAATTGTTTAGAAATCTTGAAAATTATGCGGTGAGCTGAAGCTTTTAGACCAGTGTCCACTTGAAAGTCAGTTTCTACATTCTCTAAATAATTCATGCTTCATCATTTACTTCCCTAAACAGCAATTACTTGGCTACTCTTTCTGCTATGTTCTGCATTATTGATACTGCCTTTGTATTTCACCAGGTAAGCAATATCATGCGATTTTTTTTTCCATCCATAAATATCACTTTGTGACCGGCAAATTGGGCCTTACTGGTTTTGTCTCTCTTTTTTTTTTATTTTTCCCCAGGCAAGGAATATACAATCAGCACGTCTCGGTATTTGGGCTCTGTTTAATCATAGAATATCCTTAAGATACAAGTTTTTATTAAGAGGACTACCTGTTTGAAGCTTGTTTTAAGGATTTCCTTTTGAATTGCTGGGTTTTGTTGGTTTTTGTACTGTGACGGTAAAGCAAGCAAACAAATGGCAAATCAAACATTTAATGGTAATCCTGCAGTTAGAAAAGCCAAGCTGGTAAGAAGTTATCTTCCTAACAAACAAGCTGATACAGTTGTAAAGGTGGACAACTTTCAGGCACACTAACTTTCAACAGGTCTGGCACAGACAGATCAAATAAGCAGCTATGTACAAGTTGAGGACAATAACCTTAACTTTGGGAAAGTACTCAGCCTCTGCACAACAGAGACAGAGACAGGGGTTGGCATCTCCTTGACAACCAGGAGTGAGATGTCAGAGATGGAGAAGTACTTTTGTGAAAAATTTTCTTTCACTAGTAACTGTGTGGTCTAGCTTCTACAGATTGTCTGTAAGAATGTATTGTGGTACACAGCAATTTCACAGGTAGAGTCTCTGTATGTTAACTCACTTTTCTTAAAGAAAAGAATATGCTTATGTAGGATCCATGAAAATTAGTAGGGGTATCCTGTCATACAGAAATCCCCCCAGCAGCTGCCATAGATGAACTCACAAAATCAACTTATAAAGGACAGCAACCAAATAATGTTTTTCTTATAACAGGTATGCTATCTATCCCAACCTTCAAAATTTGAATATTTAAGGGAGATTTGCAGAGCAGCTTCAATAGATGAGCTGGAGAGTAAAATTCTATTAAATATTAAAAACTGTGGACATAATGTATACGATGCTGAGATTGGAAGTATCAAAAGACCACAACAGTTTTCTCATTTCTTCCCTGCTGCTAAAAGTTCATTCTCTCACAAATGCAAAGTGTTTCTATACACCCCTGCTGAACCTGTCATCTTTTTGCTTGTTTGTATCCCATTATACCATGCTATCACTAACTAATTTTCTGCCTCAAACTGTATAATGGATTAACATCATTCACAGGTTATTGTTCTCATCCTGATCTTGGATTGGCTTGATTATTTCTCTGCCTGTCAGAGGCAGTGTGTGGCTCATCAGGAGAATTTATCCATTTTTCCAATCATATCAATTGCTCAACTAAAGAAACTACTTATTAATACAAACCTTACCGTGGTTATATTCTCAGAGATATCCAAGCACACATTCAGTTTGCTTAAACATTTGCAACTAAAATGTTAGTGCAGTCCTGCAGTTCAAAATACCTCTTATAAAATTAAATAGTTAAGAGTTAAACCTGGAAAACACAGAAAGAGGAAATGTGAGGATTTATTTTCATCATGAAACTTTCTAAGAAATCAAAAATTTTGGCTTCTGTTTCCTGTCAGAGGCAAAAAGAAAAGCCACAACAATGGAGTCTACATTAAAATGAAGAAGGAAGAAATTTGAAACACTATGGGGTGATGTCTTCTGATAAATTAACTGAAATTTTCTTAGTATTTTAACATTTATGATTCAGTATCTCTGATGTTCATATCTTCGTACTCAAAACCTAGCAAAAATTGTCTTTGAAGGACATATTTTGATATATATCTGAATGCAAACACAACCATATTAAATGATGGATAAAATTAAATAGGATTAATTCCCCTTGTGGCAATCAATTTTTTTAAGGGGAATTCTGTACTTCTGCCCTACTGATGGCTACTGAATTTTCTAATACAGTTGCATCATGCTTTAATTTTAAGAACCATTTGCTTCATGCTGTAGTTAAAACAACGTTTCATTAACAGTGCATCTTTTACAACACTGGAAGATGCACTAATACTGATGAATAAAGCTTGGAAAACCTGGAGGACTGAGACATTTCTAAATATTTCTGGAATTTCCAGCAGATTATCTGAGTGACAGAGCAGTAAAAGGCAAAATTTTAAATGAATCTACATAGATCAGAAAAAAAACTTGTACATATTAGATACATACACTGAAAATTGTGATCTATAATTAAGTTAGTGTTACTTCGAGAACATCTTGCAAGTCTTGCAACTAGTTTGATGAAAAAATTTGGCTCAATAATCAGCTTTAGGGAAAAGGATGTAAATGGTAGAAATTACTTCCTATGCAAATAAAAAGGAAAATGCAATTACACTGTTTTATACACTTAGATTATATCCAGTCTTGAATATCTGTGTGCTGTCCCTCTACCTCAGAAGGTGAAAAAGTATATGGAGGGATATGAAGGCTGATCAAGGGAGTGAGATGGCACCTGTCCTAGGAGACATTGAATAGACTATGACAATTCATCTCAGGAAAAACATCCAGGAGAGGGCATTATAGAGGTTTTAAGTGGTGGGATGAAAGCAAATGGAGAATTATAATTATTTTTCTAACCATACAGGAACACACCAAATAAAATTATCAGACAGCATGTTGGAAACACATAAAAGTTTTTCAAGCAGCAAGCAGCCAACAGCTGAAGTCCTTGCCAAGATGTTTACAATCCAAAAGTTCATAAAATCCAAATAAGTTCACAAAAGATTAGATAAATACACGGGAAAAAATACCTCTAGAAAGAGCTGTTAAACACAGATCCTCTGTCTGAGGTGGTCCCTAAGCTGCAAATTGCCAGAATTTTTCATTGCTCTGCTGTTAAAAGGAAGCTTTCCCTAAACAATGCTGACCCCATTCAGAGGCAGGATTCTAGGAAAGATGGATCTTTAATCTGACCTGTACATATGTGCTTACACGGTCCTGAAAAACTCCAGCTCAATTTGAAACCACGATTCCAGCAAATACTTTGATGTGCTGCCAGGCTCTAAACATTTTGCTAAAGTATTATCTTCCACAGTAATATTTCACCTTTTGTGCTACATAGTATATTCTCTTTTTCCACCACTATTTTTGATTGAGTCACAGTTTACTCTAAATCAGAGGTTATAGCTCCATTAACACATAGGTCAGTTTTATTTAAATGGAAACATTGAACCATGGCAGGTGAATAGTGTGTTGTAACCAGGTCCTTCTACTCAGTAGGATATACACTGCAGTTGAAGCCTATCAGTAAGTGTCATCAGATCAAATAAGAAATCATGACATCTAGCAGCCATCCTCATTAAATGCAAAAAAAGACATCAAAAATAAGTGGACAGCTTCTCCACTGCAGGATTTAATAAAGTGAGTTGCATTATTGAATGAGAGGAGAAAAAAAAGCTGTCAGTAAATGTCTTTTTATGTATATAAAAAGAACACCTCATAATTTGCACAGGGTGACTATTTGAGTTACAAAATAAAAGCTCTCACTTAGGACACAGTATTCCATCAACTTCTATCATAAGATGACTGAAGCAGATGTCCCAAAGCTCAGCTGGGTCTTTTTAGTTAATGGACAAAGAGATGCGCCTTGATCTGCCCCAGTGCTGCTGTTGTGGTTTAACCCAGCAGGTAGCTCAAACACCCACATATCCATTTGCTCACCCCACACCCCCCCACAGTGGGATGGGGGAGAGAATCAGAAAAAAAAGGTAGAACTCATGGGCTGAGATAAAGACAGTTTAATAGGACAGGGGGTAAAAAAAGAATAATAATAATGATAAAAGAAAATACAAAACAAATGATGCACAGCACGATTGCTCACCACCTGCTGATCTATGCCCAGATAGTTACCAAGCTGCGGCCTCTCCCTGGCCAACTCCCCCGGTTTATATACTGAGCATGACATCATATGGTATGGAATGTCCCTGAGGTCAGCTGGGGCCAGCTGTCCTGGCTGTGCCCCCTCCCAGCTTCCCGTGCACCCCCAGCCTTCTCACTGGCAGGGCAGAGCATGGGAAGCTGGACAGTCCTTGGCTGCTTAGCAACAACTAAAAACATCAGTGTGTTATCAACATTATTTTCATCCCAAATCCAAAACACAGCACTGTACCAGCTATCCAGGAAGAAAATTAACTCTATCCCAGACGAAACCAGGACAGCTGTGTTGCCTCAGGGTCACTATTACCTTTGCTCATCACTTAGAATTCCCTGTCCTGAGCTGAGAGACAGCATACAGCTTCAGTCCTGTGCTGTTCTTTTACTTTTGTCCAAAATCTCTACCTTTTGTTTCCAACAAATCAAGATCAACATTTTTTTTTTCCTATTTTTTTTTTTTAAATGCCAGAGTAAGCTGGTACAACAGGAATTGCTGTGCACTGTAGAGGCTAGAGGAAGAAAGATAAGGCCTTTTTATTGAACCCGTTACACAGTGGTTGTGAATGCAGTAACATTTTGCTGTTATAGTGTTTAATATACTTACTTCCAGCCGAACTGAGTCAGAATGTGCCATTAGCCAGGTATTGTCCCCTTTTGTGTCAGAGCACGCATTTTGGTAGCTGTCTCTCTCTCCAATCTGACAGAGGCTTGTATAGTTCACTGGGTCTTGGAACAATTGCTTGTGCTCAAATCAGTCACCACAGGCTGTGTCATGCAAGTAAAAATAAATAATAGAAGAGCCAAATGGAGCTAAGTGCTGAGAACCGGAATGCAAATCCCTGAGTGTGTCACTTCTGAAATGGCACATGGGCTCTTTGGAGGTATGGATACTTTTCACAGTTTGTCCAGTGCATGCATTATTTGAGCAGTTTAGCTTAAGATTTCTCTGGAGACCATTACAGAGACAGTTATAGTATTTAGGACATTTTTTTTTTTTATGTGGAGGAAGAGAAGCTATCACAAGAAATCACAATATCAAAGGATCACATTGTCAAAGAGAAAAGAGGCAAAAAAATAGTTTTCCACCTTCTATTCAGTGGCAATGACAATCTTCTTTTAAACACGAAGTAAGACTTCTACCAAAGCCTAGGTAAACAAATAAGAAAGAAAATGAAGGCATTTATATATGTCTAACAGAAAAAGAAGTGTTTTTCATCAGTGCAAATCCAATAATCGAATGAGCATACGAAAACATCAGAGTATCCCTCAAGATTACCTTTACTTCCAATGGAGTAAATCTACTTCTCTGGACTATAACAAATACATGTCATAGTTCAAACTAACATTTGTGTTTTGTAAAGACAGCAAGTTAGTGAAAGCCATGTAGCCACTTAATATGGCTATGGTTATGAGCCGTAAGTCATTAAAGCAGTAGTCGTCAATGGATAGCTATCGTCTGCCTGCAGCCTGTGAAAAAACAGAATCCAGATAATTTCTGAAGGCTGTTGCAGAGCTAGTGTATAAAGCTAAACAGATGCACAATGATCCTTGATTTCTATAAAAACATTTGGCAAGGCCAGGAGGAAAAGTTCATTAGGAGTGCTGGTGAGCACTGGGGAAATGCAGAGACACGCAGAATTAGGACTGATAGGAGGTGTGAAGACCTTCCTTTAGAACTTCGTAATTCCTTACATATTTTTAACTACAGAAAACCAAGTTGAGGCTGTGATGGTTCTTTGAACTCTGACACAAAAAATGCCTTATTGATGACAAAAATTCACCCCACATTAAAAAAAAGAAGAAAAACGAGGATGTTCTGTGAGCTCTTTTCCTATAAAACTAAATTCTGGAGGAAAATGACACAGGATTGATTCTGGATCCTTTTTTTAATTATTTTTAAATGATGAAAACCCCATCCCCAAATTTAGCATAAGCTATTACACAGAGGATTCTAATCCTTCTGCCTCAGAGAAGAAGGAGGAATACAGTAAAAAACAATCTAAAGTGATTGGTGGTTTTGGAAAGAGCAAGCTCACATTGCATGTTTTGGAGTAAAAAGCAGGAGCATTAAGACTTCTTTCTGCTGTGAGCAGGAGCTCTGTCACGCAGCAACAACCATAGGCAAAGAGGTACAAGGAACTAATACGTTTTAGATGAAGAAGAGCATTGCACTAACCAGGTACTTTACCCTGAGGTAGGTCCCCTCTTTTCATACGGCAGACCCAATCGTGCTGCCACCTGGTGGCTCGTGTTTCAGGCAGCTGCCTTGGCTTAAACTCCCGTTTTCTGTAGTGGCTTTTATTCAAAAGCAAGCATCCCTCTGTAGGCACCTGTTTGGAAACTGATTCAAGCAAGGAATTCAAGCGTTAGTTGCTAACGAATGGATGCTTTTGCAAGTAACAGTTGACTGATTTCTTGACGGTTCATGCTGGCATCTCTACAGAGGGCATGCTGTGATACCATTTCTCTAATTTTATGAATGCGTAATTGAAAGTGAAGGCTGAAGGAAAATGCCAAAGAAGAAATTTAACACTTTACTGAGATACCCGTGTTGGTAACACTATTTTGCTAATCGATTCTAAGTTGCCTGGAGTAATGAGGAAAGTGAGGTTAACAAGGATTAAGTAAATAATGGATAAATTAATATATAAGTTAACCTATAAAAACATAAAATGACAATAAGGACGTAAACCACAAAAAGAATATGTCACCAATAAGTCACTTACTTGATTACACATATTGTAATCAAGTACAGCCTAAGTCTCTAAGGTCACAGAGTACAGTACAGTTTATATTCTGGGGATATATCAACCTGGTCTGCAGTTAGGCCTCTATAAAATGGTTTTGCAATTATACAGCCCATGGGCGATTGAACATGAACAGCATTGTTAAAAAAAAAATCTTTCACTCAGGTTGTACATATTTATTACTCCAGTGATATTCTTACAAAGTTTTATAAAGAGTTTTTGTAACTAAAAAATGTATGGACTAAAAAGACTTAGCTCTGTCTTTGCAATTAAAATAAAAAATCAATAGCCTTTATACTCTATTAATCTGATTTTCATAAGACCTCTTATTATTTTGATAGGCACTTATACAGGGCTTGATGAGTAGAATTAATCCGCTACAAACTGTTGGAGGAAAAAAAACACTCTATAAGTGAGGCTATACTTGATTTATCCTGAACAGACAAAAATGCAAAAGAAACTACTGGTTGAATGTGAAAGTTTCCTTTTCAAGATGTTTAGTTTTACATTTACATTTTATTAGTGCATACTGTCCAAGCAGCTCGCTCACACAAGACAAAGCTCTAATACTTTGAATGTTACTACGAAATCAACACCAATTGCTCATTTTGCTGGAGTACTTGAGAAACAGCACTCTTCAAGTTTATCGGGATAGTTTAGTCCAAAAGTGAAACAGCGTATCACTACTGCTGCAACACTCATGAGCTTTAACAAGGTAGCCTATAATTACCGTATGTTGTTCAAGTCCTAGATTTTAAAAAAACATTACCTCATAACTTTTTTTTTCTATTTTCTTTTAAAGCTGTGAACATCAGTATGCGTCTATCTACCAACCACATTCACTGAGTAAATACAGCAGGAGATAATTTTCTGCATGAAGCTGGGGCAAATTAATGTACAAGGCTTTCATTCTACTTTGTTATATTGTTTTGACTACTTTGCATCTTTTGTTTACATTAGTACTAACCTCACACCTCTTTCTAATATGTTTCATGTTGACACAAAATGGTAGTTTGTACAAATTGCAGTTTCAGTTGACTGGTTGCAAAATGATTGTCAATAAAGTAAATCTATAACTACCGAAGTAATACAGCTCCAACAGCATGCAAAGTAACATACTTTCCCTCTTGGTTTTAAAGACTTAAACATGTTTACCTATGAACAGATACAAACAAGTTGTGAAGAATTAGAAAGCTTCTGTGCTGGTGTTTTGGGTTTTTTTTTAATATTGCCATTTTATGAAGGAAACATTGCCACTTTGAATAATATTTCCTTTCCCACTTATGGAAAAATTGCTGTTCATGTACTAAACTGCATTTAACACTAATGGAGAGGTAACTAGGTCAGCAACAATTTCCATACAGTTACACCAATGGAACTGGAGAATAAATTTACAGATTTATCTATGTAAATGTTAGAGCATAAATTAAACTTTTTGAAAGATTTCTTTGGCTTCAGTCAAGGTAGATAATATCAGAGCTTAAATTTGTATTCGTAATTTAATCCGAACTTAGATTTATATTCTAAGTAAGGGCATATTCTGTCATGTCATTGCCTATCATGAAGCTTCCTTTGATTTTTACTTGCTTTTAAGACCTCTATTTACCTTATCCTTCAATAAGGCTCACTAACTTTCTCCTTCCCTTCCCGGTACCTCTTATTCTCCTAATTTCAATGAAACATTTATAAATATAAATAGAAAAAGTGACAGAGGGTATTTCTTCAGGAAGAACTGGTTAAATAGAGAGAGCTATCCTGGCAAATAGAGATTTTTTGTTATTAGCTGTGGTCAAGAGTCCTAGTATGCAAGGAAATAATCTGGAGGAGGTCTGTGGCTATGTCTTTGAAACACAAAGACTGACATTTCATATTACAGTTTGTGGTCCAGTGCACTAGGGTAGTTGGTTAACCAATGTACAGTAACCAGCTGAGACCTTTATGTAACTCTGGGACCAAATAACACCTTGACTGATACTCCAGAAGAAAGTATTGCCCTCATGGCTGCATCTCTTGTATTCCCTGTCAGCTCAGCATATAGCTCTTGCTCTAATTGACTTTTGAGTAGGAATTGGCCTAATATAATTTATGTAGGGCACCGCCTTGATTTTCCAAGACATCGGACTTTGTGGAAGAATGCACATCTAAGTACCGTTGTCAGTATCTCATCAATGCTTGTGCAATGTGGCTTCTAGTGTTAGCTGCAGCCAGTGTAACAAATTGTTAAGTACTGGGGACACTGAATGAATTATGATTGTCCATGTCTCATACTTTCTGGTATAGAAGGAATGAGAATAATTATAAGAAAACCTTTATTTAAGAGTTTGTATCATGAGCCCCGCTCTAGGCTGGGAACATGGCATTAACAGAACCTTTTCCTCATGAATGCTTTATTTCTGCAGGTACTGAGGCAGCTTGCCCAGGAAGCATTACAGTAAATATCAGACAAAACAGTTGTGTAGCTCATGAGGATAGAAGAAATGAATATTACAGCCCAACGGCTGAAAAACTGGGACATGGCCTGGCGAGAGAGCTGTTCATTATGTGACTGGCTGTTGGCTGCCTCCAGTCTTGGTCCATCTGTTCTTCCTCCATCCTCTAGTAAGCCCTACATCTCCCACTGTCTTCAAAGCCAGACGGTTATGGACTACTTGATGGCAATGCAGTTTTAAAGGGACTGTGTAATGCTTGTGCCAAAATCTGAGATCCATTAAAGGCACATTGCAGTAGTGATATTTCTCTAAAAGAGATAAGAAATCAGATGCCCTCTTTCTTTGTAGTGGTCTGCATGATTTCCAGTATATATATGATTTTTATTTATTATATCCCCATTGAAAAAACAGAAGATCTGTGAGTAATCCAGAGAGTCAGCCTCTGGTACTTAGCTGCTGATCATTTCAGATAGATCATGGCATTTTTTACATCCAGCAATGAAAAGAAAGGCTGTTAGAAAAACATAAAACATTTCCAGCATCTTCCTTTTTGTCGTTGCTTTCATTAAGTAAAGCAAAATGTTACCATTATTATGGAGGACTCTACTGCTCCCCTGGACTGAAATGTGCTACAAAGTCTATTTTTTTAGACCTTATTCAGACCAAAGAAAGCAAAAAAAAAAAAAAAAAAAGTCAGAAAATAAAAACCCCTGGTGCACTCAATTCATGTTTCTTGTCAAATTTCTGCAGATAAAATTAAATTACTGCTGTTCTGATTTTTTTTAGGCTTATAGCTAGGAAATGTGACTAAAAATACAAAATGGAAGACAACTGCCTTTGAACATGTCTAATCAGATTTTTAAATTCATGTTTCTCTACCATTTTTTATGCTTATGATGGCTTTTTGTGCATTATTTATTTCACAAACATGCATTTAGAGGCAGAATTCATTTGAGATCAGATATTCATTATTAAAAGATATTACCTTGAAATCTAGTCTCAATAGTAATCTTTAGGAATTTTCTCACTGTGATTTTTTTCTTAACCTTTCTCCTTACAGGCCTTTATAAAGAAGTGCTAAACTGTGATGGAGTTTTTCAGCCAATGCTGAAAATAAGAGTGAGTACTATGCACAAGATACCTGTGATTGGGGTCATTGCTATAATTATTTTATCAACATAATTAAGTCTCAGTCAATTGCTGTCACTAAGCATGGTAGTAAACACTGCAGTACAAATAACTGCTGAAAGTAATTTAGACAATGCTTCGTGCTAAATTCTACTTCCACCATCAACTGCTCTAATAAGAAGATATTTTCCTAAGAGGCCTTGCTTTGAAAATTATTTTACTCTTTCTGCTGCTCAAATGCTGTAGAATTAAATCTTACTTATGGCTAGTCAAGCTTCTAGAGTGCTTCTAAGACACGTATTGTTTCTGTTTACACTGAAAGTCAATAAAAAGGCAAGCATACTTAGACCACAAAAAAGAAAATAATTAACTTCTCCAGCCCACATTTTTTTCAAGTGTTTGTTTCAGAGACTGCCACTCAGACACCTCTCTTTTCAATCCTTCTCTCATATGCCTGCATAAAGTTGCTGAAATCCAGCCTTCAAGAATGCCTCACAGCAGGAAGAATTTAGCATTTGATATTTTTCCTCTATCCCATGCTGTGAGGAAAGTGTTTCATTTTACAAAGTAAAAAGGTATTTAAATGGTGAAAAATCTGTGTTTAATCTCAGAGAAAAAAAATAAGAGACCAAACAAAACAAACAAAAATCCCCAAACAACTTTGAAATTTAACCAGCAAAGAGAAAGGATTTTTTTTTTTAACGTTCCTGTCCCATACTCTCTGTTTTTATAAGACTAATTTCACTAAATGAATGAACATATCATAGCAGATTGGGCAAATGGATAGAAGTTCCTTGATGTACCTTTATGGAAACATCATGTTTTCACCTTCAAAGTTACATTTTCAAAACTTTGTATGCATACATGTATAAATTTAGGATATATATATCTAAACAAGGGTGAAAGATCATTGACAAATATCATTATAATTTTCACTCTTTTTATATTTTTAATTATAGTTTATCTTCTTCCG
>NW_010562727.1:60494-63973 GCF_000687285.1 Phaethon lepturus
CTTCCGATCAAACATGAAGCCAAGGTGTTCTATTTTGCTTTTTAGAGCAACTAGTTCATGCTTCCATTTCATCCAATGTCAACTTAACAGGGGAGGAGGCAAATCTGTTCTGCTCTAGTAATAATACCATGATGACTTACAGACCCAGTGTTTTCTTTCCAAAATTGTATTTCATTTGACTGGAAAAAACAGATGTTTAATATGGGGCTATTACCTTTATCCTTCTGCATTGTGACTTACAGTTTGAAAGCAAAATCGCAAAATCACAGAATCACAGAATCACAGAATCAATAAGGTTGGAAAAGACCTTTAAGATCATCAGGTCCAACCATCAACGCAACACCAGCATGCCCACTAAACTATGTCCCGAAGTGCTACATCCACACATTTTTTGGATACTTCCAGGGATGGTGACTCCACCACCTCCCTGGGAAACCTGTTCCAATGTTTAACCACGCTCTCACTAAAGAAATTTTTCCTGATATCTAGTCTAAACCTCCCCTGGAGCAACTTGAGGCTATTTCCTCTCGTTCCATCATTAGTTACTTGGGAGAAGAGACCAACATCCATATTGCCACAACTCCCTTTGAGGCAGTTATAGAGAGTGATAAGGTCTCCCCTTCCAGCTGAGCCAGTTCCCTCAGCTGCTCCTCATAAGACTTGTCCTCCAGACCCCTCACCAGCTTTGTTGCCCTTCTCTGGACACGCTCCAGCACCTCAACATCCTTCTTGTAGTGAGGGGCCCAAAACTGAACATGGTGTTCAAGGTGCAACCTCACCAGTGCTGAGTATAGGGGCACAATCACTTCCCTACTCCTGCTGGCCACACTATTGCTGATACAGGCCAGGACGCTGTTGGCCTTCTTGGCCACCTGGGCACACTGCCGGCTCATGTTCAGCCGGCTGTCAACCAGCATTCCCTTGAATATTCTTGTATATCAGTTAGCCAATATTGTCACATATGCCAATATTTAAATGATTAAATTGAATGTGGTTGCAGACAGATCAAAACCAATAAAAGGAATACGACAGCATTTTTAAGGCTATAAATAATGCACTATTATTTATAGTAATGAGTTCACAGCTCAGATTGAAGTATATGTCTGGGTTCAAACGTCTCATTTTATTTTTGCACCTTTGACTTTCCTCTGCAGCTAACTTTCTTCTACATCAGAGCCAAAGATATGTGCTGAAGAAAGTCAAAGGTCTATTCTGTGTCTGAAGACAAAAAATGTTTTCTATTGTAGAAGAATATTAAGTTGCTCAGTCATCGATAACCAATTTTTTGCCACTTGCGAGAAACAAAATGTTTTTAAGTGACTAGAACTCTTCAGATGGAACATAAGCAGAAGTGTGTGTGAAAGAAGCCTTTCTGTTGTAGAGAGCAAGGCAGAAATCAGCAGAAAAGTAATCTACTTTATAATTCTGGTTTTCTCTATTTGATTAATTAGAAAAATTCTCCTCCCTTTCTCTTCCAACTTGTTATGTCAAGGGAATGTGATATTAATTGAAAATTTTTCTTTCCCCTTAGGTATCCAAATGGTCATATGGCAGGATTAATCCTTCCTGTTAATTTGGCTACTAATAAAAAATTACAGCTTTTATTTATTGCTCAGTTTAATAATTAATTTCCCCCATCTGCTATTTGACAGCATTTGACTACACTGAGATGGGAATCACAAATATTAAGGGCTGATGGATTTGTGCCAAATTATGTCAGAGTAAAATTGGTCCTGTGCACAAGCACTGTCCCATTTTTGCTAGAAATACTCTTACCCTATGTAAACAGTAGAAAGTAGGACACATGTTCTGGGCTCATAAAAGAATTATTGAAAGTAATGCTGAAAAGCAACCCAAATGGAGTTCAGTCCAGAAATAATTTAACCTACCAATTTTTTCATGAACTTAAAGAACAAGTTAGATGCCTCTTTTATTAGTTCATACTCTAACCTTTTCCTCAGTGCTAATTGTAAAAAAGCTTGTCTCTATTGAAAGAAGAAAATTAGCTCAGTTGAACTGAGAATATATCTGCTCTAGGGAAAACATATGCATATGGCTTTATGGATAGATACAGGCTATATGTATAGATACAGGTTTACCTCCATATCTATAGAGATATACAGACACAGATGCTTACATATGTATATATGCATATGCACACATATCAAAATTATATGTACTTATTTCCACAAAGACACAAGATCCTTATTTTTCACTTTGTACATATGGGGTAGCTTGTAAATGATGGGAAAACGTCATTCCAGTTAATAATGGATGTTCCTTTTGAATTTTTTGTTACTTTCAAATTCAGAATGAAGTTTCACTTTGCCAAAAAGCAAATGAAGTAACATAGTATGCCAGCTTTTTCACTATTCACACAGTGTAAACATATGTAAAAGATGTTGGTAATATTAAGATAAAAAAAATATACAAAAATGAAGACCAAACTGATATTCTTATTTACATTTACTCAAAAGTAGAAAATTCATTAATCTTGGATAAATACAGCTCATAGTAAATAACCTTTGAACAAAGAATTTTCATTTTGAATGACTCATTTAAATAGGACTCAAGATCAAAGACCAAAAGAAAATAATTCACCACTGACTCAGGTCTAGATCATCAGAAAAGGCAGTAACAACACAGATGAAACATTCTTTATGGTTGTCAGAAAACTGAGAACTTTTATACTCAATGCTCATGCTTTTTTCCAAATAACAACTTGCCTCTTTCCTCCTCCACAAAAAAAAGGGTGAAGGGAGGAAGGAAGAATATAGTCAGCTTCCTACATAGAATAAAATATAAGACTGAACAGGAATTGTACTGGATACTCTGAATATATTATTAGTACACTAATCTTAAATAATAGCTTCTTAATTACATTTTGGTTGCATTAATGTAATAATTATTTCAGGGGAAAATCTGTTTTAGTCTTTAATGATCAGTTTCCCATTCTTAAAATTATTGTGCAGCTACCCATAGTTTTGGAAATAATTATACTAAGCTTTAGAAAGTATTATACTGAGCAAGCATTATACTGAACCAGTTTTAATTTGAGAGGGATCTGATCCAAAGTATTCATTCAGGAAACATGCAACTTTGGGGTACAGTGGTATTACTGAACTAACCTTTGTGGTTCTATCCATTTCTTCAGAGCTAAAGTCAATTCCATAGAGAAACAACATGTCTGTATGTAGGTAAAATAAAGAAAACACTGATTCCCCATCCTGAAATCGGAGGAAACCAAAGTAATCCTTTGAATTTTGCCATGAAAATAAATCAAGTTTTAAAGAAAAAAATGCCTAAAATTAAACTTCCATCTCTCTGTAAATCCTTGAATTTTGAGCCTTATGATAGATTATATAGCCAAAGCCCGTTACTTTTTACCTTTATTTGCAACAAATTTAATTGTTATCAGTATGCAAAATCTAAAATATAAAATGTATAGGTATTTTTAAATAATTAACTTTTAAATTCTT
>NW_010562728.1:0-48923 GCF_000687285.1 Phaethon lepturus
GTCTACATGTTACCAGTGCTTTCTTTTCAAATTCTGGGTGCTGTGGTGTCTAGCATAGAATGAAATTAGGAAGCAAAAAATGTGTTTCCTGCCTGTAAGCCTACACAAATTCCTTTACGTTTTTGCTAGAGAATTTCTTTAACCTTGCAGAATGATTATAGTTTTGAAAAGGTAATGCCTTTTATGCATTGAGTTCCTGGCTTTCTAGTGCTTAGGGAATGGTCTCTAAATATTTTGAAAATCAAATGAAGGAGAAAACATAGTTCTGTGACTTTTGTATTTTACATGGCAGTAAGACAGTTTGAAAGCTGTTTTTCAGGCGTGAGTATTACTAACGTAAGTAGGGGCTCCATTTTCAAAATACTGTCTAAAAGTTATGAAGTATCTTCAACATCTAACCCACTTCAACTGGTTTAACTTGGTGGTGATTAATATAGCTTTTTCTTTTCTTTTCCCCCTTTCTTTTTGTATTTGCAGTTTTGCCAAGATGTTTTATATTCACAGTAATACACACAGGATCCCACTGTGGCCACCTTGGTACTAAGTAAGTGTGTGAGTGGGTGTTTATCGGTGTGCACAATACACTCACACCAGAGAAGCTAAATAACTTTAGTTTTAGCCAGCTTGGCAAAATCGACACGTGTGGCCATCTTCAGTATGCCACAGTGAACTGTGCTGATTTATTTGAAGCACATTTGCTCTGTGTCCATGCTGCTGCTGGCTTGTTTTATTGTAAGACTTTCTAGGAGCCTATGTTACTTAGCTTGGCAAGTTCTCAGTAGATGGGTTCTTGGAAGCCTTTTGAGGCATCCTGTGCCATTGGAGACAGCAGTATGAATTTGCATCCATATTGTCACCAAGGTGGCTCAAATGGCAGAGTTCATAGATAGAAATGAGTCTGATTCAGCTGAGTTTCTTGTGGAACCCTTATATGCCTTTTGTGTTTTTACAACTGAAGTCTGGAGGATGCCACAGACACTGTGTTGGACTAGGTCCTGCTTTCAGCACAGCCCATGAGTGGAGCCTGTATAGGTATATCACCATCTTAGGCAGTTGGCTAATGGGCATGGCTGTGATTGTATCACCTGTCCAAAGTGTCTCTTGCAGAGATTTGCAAGAGTGTGACCAGGACAGAATGAAGAAAGAAAAGTGTTGAGAGCTCATGTGTAGAAGGAGAGCCATCACAGCATGTGCTCATGTAGGTCTCTCAGGGTTCTCAGACTGTTCTTGGACAGTCCAGAGCTTCTGGACTCTGAGTAGTACAGAGGTGGCCCATGGCCTTTTTCACCTCTATTTTCCCCTCCTTCAGGTTGGGCCAAGCTAACTTTCACCACAGTTCAGACTGAAGGTGATTGTTCTCACAGTAGTGCTATTGTTACTGAGTGGACAATAGTTCCGGCACAATGAGCACAGCCTCAGTATATAAGGTATTTTAAGCTAAAAACAGTGCTGATTCTTTCGGCTCAATCAGAAAGAGCAGTTTCATCAGATAGAAAAGAAGAACATCAAAATTATCTCCTCAAGGCTGAGGAAAAAATTTGCAAACAATTGCAAGGTAAAAAAGGATAAACTCAATAAAAGTTGACTTAACAGTGTCATTTTATCTTGCTAAAAATGCTAAGGCAATAGTTAAAGCTTTTCTGCTGAGTATCTATTTTATTTCCAAAGTGTGTCTCGACAAAAGCAATTACGTACTTGATACATGAATGGCCAACAAGACAGTCTGTAATTCTGAGTAACTTTGAGGTGTGCTGAAACCTCTCTGGGTTATTCGCATATTAACATACGGCTAAGTAATAGTATTCAAGAGACTATTAATACCCTAACACTGGAAGCTAGAAAATGCTGGTAGTTAGATTGCTAGAGCCAAGATAAATTTCTGAATGTGTTGGATGATATCAGACAAATTTACTGCGGAGCTAAATTCAGAAGTTGTTAAACTATGAGAAGAAAGCAAAATCTGTTAATGGAAGAAAACAATTCCTAAGCAAAACCTTTGATACAGGAAAAGGAAATTCACAAAAGCAAATGATGCTTGGAATGATTTGAGAGCTACTCAATCTTCTAACTTGATCTTGAGCCTGAAACGTCTTTCTGTCCATGGAGGTGATTGAAGTAAAATATCTAATACTGACAGCAGCGTGTCAGTGACATATAATTTTGCTTGTATGATAATAATGCTGCTTAGTCAGAAGAGTGGGGTTCTGGTGATATGCAGAGATGCTGAAATTGTAACGCTGTCTCTGAGTCCTGTGTAGACTGGACTTTCAACTTTCCCCTACTATCACTTTGCCTATAGTTCTTCCGAAAGGAAAATAATGGCCAGAATTAACAAGCTTGGTGAAAAATGATGGATGCTAATCTAAAAAGCTTGGATTCACACAATTCTGTGTTGTGTTTGACTTTTCATCTGGCTCATAACAGAATACATGAAAAAGAATGCTGTAATAGCTATCAGTGATGTCACAACACGCTATACAAAAAGTCTTATTTTGAGGCATGCAGGAGGCATTTTGTGTTTGCGAAGAACTGAGGAAAACCACCTCAAGAATGTGCAGGTGTCTTCAGTGTGAAACTATGTGATAAACTACTGGCTAAGCAGTAAGACATGGGACATGTTTTTTAGCAGCAAAGTTACTCTCAGGCGAAGGTCAGAGCTATGTGTTGTAGTTTCTAATTATGTCTGTTTTTCTGCTAGAAGCTGCAGTAGAAAGACCTTGCTTGACATGCTGAGCAAAGAGAGAAAAAAAATTATCTAAGTCTTAGATGACTCCAAAGTAAGCAGGAGCACTTGAGTGAGGAATGCGCAAGCCTAGTAATTAAAACCAATAGGTCTGGGAAGTCCTGTTATTTCCACTCTGAGATCACTGAAACAGGCTGGCTTAGCCAGTTGTATTTTTTTAATGCCTCTGCTCTGGGTGGCCATTTTACAATTTCTGCCCAGGTATTTGCGTAAGAGCTGGGACCAAACAGTGTGTTCTCTGTGTGTTAACCAAAGCGTGTTTGGTGGTAGGCTGACACAGTTTTATTTCATGGGACAAAACTTCACAAGGAACACCAGTTTAAGGAATCCTTTTCTGTCTCACCTCCATACAGCCAATCTGAGCTGCAGTGATGGCAACTGTTCACAAGGTTACGCAGTAAACCAAACCAGGGAACTGATGTAGCTTTACTTCAGCTCTCCTTCGGTTTTCTTTTTTCTGTAAGCGTTTTTAGAGAACAGTGCAGCCATAGAGACTACTGTCAGCAAGAGTGAGTGTCTGGCATATAAGGGCAGGAACTACATAAGCCTGAAGTGGTTTCATGTGCTTCAAACCACAAGCTGAGAATGCAGTCCTTTTTCTCTTGTAGAGGGGAAGGTTTTGTACCACCTGTTTTAATTTCTATCTTTTTCAGCAAAAAAGAAACTAGTAATTTTTCTGATGTTAAAACTGCCCTAGAAGGCTAAAAAATCAACTCCAGTACATTTTGTAAAAAGGCAATTATAGCCATTCTTAAACACGAGGCAATCCCTGTTCTGAATGTGTCAATGAATGTTTTATTTGTATCGTAAAAGAGGCTTCCTAAAAGCACAAAGTTGGAGCTGTCTTTCATTGCTTGTTTGACCTATCCATTAGGATTTGTTGCAATACATTCATTAGCAACCCAAGTGCATGCAGTGCTCTTTGTATAGAGGTGATTGCACAAGGGTTAGCAAATACATTTTCTGAAACAAAAAAAAAGGAAATGAAGCCTAGAAATTTACCACATCACCTGAGACATGTTCAATACGCTTGAAAGAGCAGAGTGAAGTATTGGCAGTGGTTTCCTGGCACATTTGCTTTACAGGAAGTTAAATTTGCAAATGCCATTTAAAAATCTTAATCAGGTGTACATGATGTCCATGGATAATAAGATGTGGTGAAAAGCATGGATTCTTACTGCTCTGTGACTTTCCTTTAAGACATGCAAGTGCAGTGTGTTCCCTGTCTTCACGCTCTTTAGAGATGGTGTCCCTTTGAACATCTTCCTCTCCTGCCACAGAGAAACAGAAACCAGGGGATCGGTTCTTTTCAAGTGTGGTCTCCATCTGCTTGGAGCCTGTAAATGATAAAGAGCATCTTACCAACCATCCTTCACTGGGTTCCAGGGCTGTAGATGCTGGAACAATTCGTTGTGTTTCATCATGATCCAGTAAAAGCCGTGGCCGTACCTCAGTGCAGGCTGTATGCCTGACCGTGAGGCTCTGTTAGGTACCGGCTCTGCATTACCAGGGCAATGGAGTATCGTCCCCCAAAGCCAGACAGTGTTTGCTTACTCTGAGTAAGTGCTTCCTCCCCTCCCCTCCCTGGGGAGTCCTTGCGAGGTATTCACTTAGTACTGCGGCTGAGTTGTCTCCTTTGCACTATTGTCACGTCATGTGCACTGTGGCCTTGTCCTCTTATTTTGTGGTGAGATGTAAAGTATACAGCAGCCAAAAATTGCTACTTTGTGTACACAGAGATCAAACTCTAAAATTGCTGTGATTTTCTTTCGCCCGCTTGTGAGCTTCCTCTTTTTTGCGTAACTCAGATTCTTAAGGAATCATCATGGCTGAAACAACTCCCTCTGCTGTGATGCTGGTAATTTGGTGGATGTAATGATGAGTACAGATATGTCAAAGCTAGATGACTGCAGCTTTCCAAGGAAATTTGGCTGCTGTTCTTGCAACAATAGCAGCAGCTGCAATGCTTATGTCTTCTCTTGCTCACAGCTTCCCTTAAGGAAAGTGGAAATGCAGTGATGACAAGATTGAGAAGCTGTTTCAAGGGGGGATTTTCTTAGAATGTTTTCAGTGGTTTGTTGTTTTTTTTTTTTTTAAAAATGCCATTAGTGAGTTCAAGGAATGAGTAGTGGCTGCTGGGAGAGAAGTATGCTGTTAACCTGAGATGACCAACAGCAGCTGCAGAACTATGGGAGGACTTAGCACGCTTTCCTGCCAGTCTGTAATCACACTCTGGGGAGGCCACTTTGAGAGCTCTCTCATCCGTTTGGGAGAAACACAGTCCCCAGTTGCTGCTTGTCACCTGCTGGCTAATTGAGCCTTCTGTAGATCACTTGAGTGAAGGTTCCTAGTAGACACAGGAGCACTGTCCCAGCACGTTTGAGAGGCCTGCCAGTCTCCAGGCGGTCACTGAAAGCTGTCAGCTGCGACAGTGCCACTGGGGAATGTCCCGATCCAATGTCGGGGGAGGTCTCGATATGATCCCGAGAGCAAGATGAAGACACAAACGAGGTCAAATGCTATATGCCCAAGACAGCTTTTATTATCAAAAGTAAAGAATTAGTAGCGATAGGACAGAATGGAATAAAAAGACAGAAATCAAGCAAGCATTCGGGAGTCACCACCATGGATCTGTGACGTCCCAGGGTCCAAGTCTCTCGAAGTTTTCGGTGGTGGGCAATCGCGCTCAGAGGCAGCCGGCACACAGAAGGGCTTGTCTTGGCAGTCCCTTTTACTCTCATTCAAGGCATGCAATTTAGCATATCTTCGCATTCCTGATCAACACGTGGCTCAGGGGCTGGTGCCGTCATGGTGGGTGGCTCCAGCCCCGCTCCTCAGATGACTATTGCATGTCTTGTAGCTGTTATCTTGGCAGGATGTTTTTCATCAACCGGAGATCTCTGTGGCCATGTAGCCATCCTTATCTTGGATAAACAATCTTTGAGACAAATGTTTTATGATTCAGTCTGTCACAGGGAATCTTATCTCCTCTCATTTTTCCCCCTTGTTCATCGCCCTTCACTTCTCTGGCACCTTGCCAAGCATCAAGTGTTTGCACTTGGAAAATGTTGTTCTTTTGTGTGCTAAGGCCCGGTCTGATCCAGCAGCCAGGTTGTGATGATGCCGGTTGGTCTGGAAATTGTCACAATGTTGGCATTTTCGGGAACTCTCACTTGTTTTTTCCTGATAAAAATTATGATGTGCCAGCACAGCTAACAACATGGTCTTCAGTGATGTAAACAAGTCCTCCTCTTATTTGAGGAGACCTTGCTCAAGGCTCTGTTGCCATGGCTAACGAAGCCTTTGCTGGAGATGACAGATACGAACTTCTTAACTGCTGTCTGTGCGACTGCCAGATGTCAGTGTGGTGTTCTCTGGGGCAGCGAGAGATACGGCAGGTGTTAACTGAAGATTTGAATCAGTCAAGCAACAAATGCCTCAGACGATAAGAATGGGTTGTGTTGTGAGCAGCATCTGTAAGGGCAAGTGATGAACAGATTGCTTGCTGAGGGTTAGGAGGCATAGGCACTGAGACTTCACTGAGCGGTTCGCAGGTAGTTCCTTATCTCAGTAACTACTTGCAGAGAGATGAGATTGCATATGCTTTTTTTTTTTTGTGTATCTAGTTTGATAGGTTACTAGAATGATAGTTGCCATGAGGTACTGGTTTTGTGTTATATGTTCCTATTTGAGTTTTAAGTAGCTGTATGCTGTTAGATATGTATTGGATATCCAGGTCAAGGAGGAAACCTTGCAGCTTGTTGTGCAGAGTTTGTGGGTGTTTGTTAATAATAAACATTGTGTAGCCTGGGCTTCAAGCAGCCAGCCAGTCTGAGCCAGGCTTGGATGGTCAGCCAACGTGGGCTCCTTCTCTGTAGGTGGTATTGCCATGCATGGTTGGTAAATAGGTTTTTCAGACAGCCATGAACTGTATGTACAAGAGCTCTATAGCTCCCAAGTAAGGATTAAGCTCTTTTTATATTGTATATTACTTACAATATGGGACTTCATTGACTATTTAAAGGGTAAACAGTACAAACAATCCAAACAACATCTGCTGAGAATGGTTTGGAGTAATGGTTTCAGAGGTGCCTTGCACCTACAAGGAGCTCTTCCTCCCAGCCAACTAAAAGGAAGTATGCCAGGTGAGGTGGGCAATCTCCTGCCCCCAAGGAGGTCTCTCTCTCCAGGCCCAGGGTTGGTGAACTCAAAGGACAAAGTTCTCCAGCAATGTGTACATACCTTAAGTGTCTTTGTACCTCCATGAGCATGTTAATCCTATATATCATTGTTGGGTTCCTTTCTGCCATCAAGAGCCACTTTTCTGCCATTCCTTAAGGCAGCTCAAACCTGTTAATTTTTAGGTTCTGCCAAACCCACTTTTGGTGGTCTACAGTTCTCCTCCCAGTCCTTTTCTTTCTCTTTTTACACAAAGCTACCCACACTGTGGACTGTGCTCTCCTGTCATTCTGTCTGACTCTTGGGTTTACCAGGCCGAGAGAACAGCTAACATGGCTCTCCAGGAGGATCTAGATGTTGGAAGTGCTTGCCTTGCAGAGGAGAGAAGTAACAGTCAGCGCTTCCTGTGCGATTTCTGAATCTGCAGAGATTTGGTTATATTAATCCCTACATTTTTGGTTGCTAGCATGAGATCCTCCACTTTTTACTAGAGGACTCTGGAGATTCAGGTCTCTCACAAGGTTTTTTACTTCCTATAATCTTCTGAGCTGTGATAGGGGGATTCTCCCTACCATGCCAGATAGATGGTCTTCTACAGTGAAGTGAATAACAGCAGGAGTCACATGCATGCATGTGTTTTATAGCCATCAGATAGTATTTTTCTAAATGGGCATTTGGCTTGGTGGTGTGGGACACAGATTTCTAACAAGCACTACAACCAGTACCTTACCTGGGAGGAAGGCAGCGAGCTCAGGCTGAGCCAGAAGACTCTATCTGTGCATCTGCAGAGAAAACCAATTTTAGAGGATGTGTCCCTGCTCTTACAGGGACAGCAGGTTCATCTATATTTTGGGGATTGTGACTTGATCTGAGATGGGAGAGACCATTGCAGTGGGTGGCAAGCTAGCTGTTACATGGGGACTGTTGCCTGCACAGAGCAGTAACTCCTTATTAATAGATGGACAAGCTACGTGCTTGCAAGTATAGTGCTCTCCTGGCTTTGTCCAGAGTAGTACCTTTAGTCATTGCAGGTGTCTAGAAAGGCATAAGGACCTCTTTGAGAGTTAGAGGGGAAGCAGCTGTGTTTCCCAGAGTTAAAACCCTGCCAGAGCATTTGTTATATTCAAAATTCGGTTCCTATCCTTTGCAGACATGCTAAAAATCAGCTGTGCCATTAATACGGTTTTGCAGTGAGTTTTATGTGTTTTGAGAATTGGTTGTGAATTGAATATGGCAGTTGTGCAGCGTTACTCCATTATCACTTACATTGCTGCAGTGTTTTCAGTGTTGTGTGTGCATCTTTTATGTAGGTTGGAAAAACTTACTGATAATGCTTTTACAGTTGAAATGCTTTAAATTTGATTATTAAAACAAATCTGTTAATATTGGATTGGAGAGAAAAGAAATAAACTTAAGAGGTTGTTGTTGGTAATGCACTTGTATTGTGGTTGGATTTTTTTTAATTAATTCACTGCGTGATGACAATATAGCCTATTCTTTGCCATATAACTGTGAAGTCCTCAGCTTTCAGTCAATAATGTAGAGGATGGTGTGGTGTCTTTCAGTGTGGTGCAGTGGTGGTGCAGGGACTTGTGGGGATTGAGGCAGGGAGCTAGTTGAGCTGGCACTGGGATTGAAGTATTGCATACACTGTCATCAGTGGTAGGCAGGACTTAATTGTAGTTCGTCGTTACAAAGAGTTGCCTTTTTAATGATCACGGCTAACATCCTGTAACAAGGGCTCTTTAATAATGTCATTCATGTTCTGGTTCTGTGATTACCCCACATGCTTTTCTACGACTGAGGCCTGTGCCTGAGCAGACTTCTTATTAATAGATAAAGAATACCATTTGCTTGTACTTAGGATTGTCCTCTTATCTGAGTTGTAGGGCGTCTGAATAAGATTATTTCGCCTTTTCTCACCCTCCCACCATTTTTACCTTCAGTAAATAGCCTCTGGATAGTGGTGCACAAGAGAAGTCACTTATCAGAGGCCAGGCAGCCTCCTTATTTTAGCAAAGCAGCCAGACAAGAAGGAAATCTGCCTGGACGCAGGGGCTGAGAGATTGTTGTGCAACCAAAGACTGACTGCTTCACAGAACCATGCACTTGAAGGCAGCTGATTTCATCTGTTGTTAGTGAAGGTTTAAGTGGACTGGTTTTTTTTAATCTTCTTTTTCTAGTAGGTGTTTGGCTGTTACAGCTCACATTTCCAACACCACCCTGGAAGAAGGAAATCTCGATTACAGCAGCAGTCAACATTGTTGCTTTAATTAGCTGGACGAGTCTTGTGTGAACTACAATTGTAGCCTTGGTCTGCGCTTCTCATCTTCCTGTTTTGGGAAGCTGTTAAAAAAAATTGTTTTATTCTGTCCAGAAATATGTACTTAATAATATACGGGTGTTGCTTCACTGTGTTGAGGTGTAACATTCGGAAGTGTACAGCTGCAGTCAGAGACATTTCTCCAGGGCATGGTTATCCTGATTGGCTTGCTTAGAGATGGAAAATTCCACTTACTATCTTGGCTGGTGTCACAAGCTGGAAACTTTGACTTTTTTTGTTGAAATACAAAAAGCACTTAGCTCTTATTATATTGTTTTTTTTAAAAAAGGCTGTGATAAAACTGGATATGGATCAGTGGTGTCCCTTGCTCTAAATCTGTAGACAGACAGTTTCTGTACTATTGCTTGCACTAGAACTTGCGTAAGTTTTAAGAGAGTGGAAATTAGACAGTTTTTATCAATTTCATGGATAGGTCTCAGGGTCCTCCTCTTTTCAGATTCAGGAGGAGGGACGTTAAAGCAGTACAAAGGTTCATCAGTGCTCCAGCAGTGCAATGGAGACGCTTTTCTCTCAATGCTGTTTTACAGCATCCAGGTGAAAAAAAAAACACACCTGTTTCTGTCTTCTAGAGTGTTAAATTGTCAGAGAAGGATGGAAAGGAAAAGCACTTTCAGGTATTGCCAACTACCAGCTGGAGACTGTTAAACCAGAGCTGCTGCCTACAGTCTTTGTACAGGTGTACTGCCATGCTGAATCCTGTCCCATGACCTTTTTCCCCTGAATGGTGCTAATTTTTAGTTAGCTAATTGCAATGCATGTCCTGGTGCAAGGGCGTGGGGAAGATAGCTAGGAAACATTAAAAGAGGGAATTATGATGCTTTCACATGTATAGAGGGAAATTTGGATAGGAGAGATGAGAGATGCAAAGGAGAAGAAATATGGAGTGTAATGTAGGGGAAAGAGAGAAAGGGGAATAAAGAGCAGAAAAAAGGAAAAGGAAACACTGGAGACAAAAAATCATAGTACAATTTCTTATGGGAGAGTGCAGCAGAAGGTGCAGTCAAGAAAGAAAATATTCTGAGAAAAGCAAGAAAGTGATGGTACATTGTGTGGCAGATTAGTTCAATGAAAAGATAATGCAGTGCTGGGTGGATTATACATGGCAATGTGTGTGTCACAGTATTATGGTAGATCTTTGAGATAAGAGTTTCTCTAGAACTGGGTACCTTGAGGCAATTTTGCTTCTTATCGATGTTATCTTTCCTCTCTGCAGTTTAGCTGGTATTTCACATCTTATTTCTATATAGAAAAAGAAGATTATTATCCATAGTTAAAAGTTACACAGTAAGACAGCAGTTTCAGCCTGTCAGGATACGATCTTGGGATTTGCAAAAAACATGTTCAGTTCCTTTCTGCAATGAAGATTTTTAATATAATTCTTTGCACTACTAGAGGTCCCAGGCAAGGAGTAGGCCACCTGCAGTGGGTTAACCCCAGCCAACAGCCTAACACCAACCCAGCCTCTCACTCACTCCCCTTTCCTGTAGAATGGAGAGAAAATAGAAGGTGAAAAGATCCACACATCGAGATAATGACAGTTTTATAAGGAAAGCAGAAGTTGCACAGGCAAGCAAAGCAAAAAGAGGCATTCATTGACTTCTCCCCATGGGCAGGCAGATGTTTAGCAACTTCCTGGAAAGCAGGGCCTCAGCATGTCTAATTGTTGCTTGGGAAGACAAATGCCATAACCTCAAATGTCTCCCCTTATACCTCCTTTTCATGAGCTTTTATCACTGAACACAACATCATATGGTCTGGAATATCCCTTTGGTCAGTTGGAGCCAGCTGTCCTGGCTGTGTCGTTTCCCAGCATCTTGTCCACTTGCAAGCCTACTTGCTTTGGGGCAAGGGGAGAGAGAAGAGGGAGAGAAATCCTTGCTGCTGCACAAGCACGGTTCATCAGCAACCAAAAGATTGATGTGTTATCAACACTGTTTTAACCATGAATGCAAAGCACAGCACCATACATGCTGCTGTGAAGGTAGTTAAAGTCCATCCCAGCCACGTCCTATACTTCAGCACTGTACAGGGTCTTGTACAGGCACAGTGGGAAAGGATAACTCTTACTCCACAGTCATTAATAAAATTGTGAAAGAACAGCTGGATACAGGCAAGTAATAATGTGCTGTACGGAACAGTCAGGAGTGGTCAAGAGGATGAATGTAGCCTTAGCATTAAAGATTGCATTTCCAGTTAGAAAACAGGAGTTTATTTGCAATGTCTTGTGCGTGGTGTTTTTTTTGCAACACATGATATCAAAACCTACTGTAAGTAAATAAGTGACAGTCAGGAAATAAATACTAATTCCCATTTCACAGTGAGCTTGGACTATCTTTTTATCTTCTGTGTTGTAATGGCAACAAATCAACCAAAGACCAAAAAGACCAACCTTTTTCTACTGTTTTTCTTGGTTTGTGGGTTCTTCCCTGGATATTTTAGGGTCAGTCCCACACATATTTTCACCCATGCTTGTCTGTTACATCTGTGATCTGTTGATGGTTGGTTTGGGATTTTTTGGGTGGGGGTTTGTTTGGGTTTTTTTTTTTAGTGGGCATCTATTCTCATTTACACTGTAAAGGAAAACAGTCATCTTGACTTAGAAGTTTATTAGCAGTGCTCAACATTTTTGCCTTATTTTACATGTCTAAAGTGTTTTGAAGGTGAAAAACTTAGTACAATGCATGTGAAGTCTTTATTAGCCCTCATTTGGTGAATGGGGGAGCTGAAGCAGCGAAACACATGATTTACTGAAGTTCAGACAGTAAGATAGTTACAAACTGGGGTCAGAATTCAAGAGCCAGTGACATTTAATTCCTTCCTTGTTGTGTCAGTGTTTGTGGAAATGTATCTCTAATGCTGAGAACATTCGGCTTTCCTTTAGAGTAGGTTGTTGTCAATATTGGAGATCATGCTGGATTTATATTTGTGCAGGTAGCTGTGTCTGAGGAAAATTTACTTCTCTCCAAATGTTACAAAAGAATTAAGTATTGGTAATAAAGCCAGAGCTTTATTTATGATATCCATTAAAGCAGGACAGTACAAAAAGATCATACAAAGCACTTGCACAGATTGATTCTTGGGTTATAAAATTGTTATGTGGTCAGATAAACTACAGACTTCTACCACATGATCAGAAAATGCTTAGTGGTACAAGCTGGCATATAGGTACATGGAGGGCAAAACAAATCCTTTCTTATGTTATGGTTCCTTCATTACCCTCTGTTGTCGTTTAACCTGGCAGGTAGCTAAAACAACCACACAACCATTTACTCATCCCCTCATCCCCAGTGGAGTATGGGAGAGAATCAGAAAATAAAGGTAAGACTTGTAGGTTGAGATAAAGACAGTTTAACAGGACAGAAAAAAGAAGGGAATAATAATAATGGTAATAATAATAATGATAAAAAAGTATACAAAACAAGTGATGCACAGCAGAACTGCTTACCACCCGCTGACCAATGCCCAGTTAGTCCTGAGCTGCAGCCCCTCCCCAGCCAGCTCCCCCAGTTTATATACTGAGCATGACGTTGTGTGGTATAGAATATCCCTTTGGGCAGTCTGAGTCAGCTGTCCTGGCTGTGTCCCCTCCCAGCTTCCCATGCACACCCAGCCTTCTCGCTGGCTGGCCAGCATGAGAAGCTGGACAGTCCTTGACTGCTCAGCAACAACTAAAACACCAGTGTGTTATCAACATTATTTTCATCCCAAATCCAAAACAAAGCACTATACCAGCTATGAGGAATAAAACTTAATTCTATCCCAGCTGAAACCAGGACACCTTCAGGGTACTAGTGAAAAAAATTGTATCTGTAATCTCTCGACTGGTGGGTATGTACTTCTGCCTGCTCCTTTCTTGGAGGAGGTGATTCTCTAGTAAGCTACTTTGATGTTAACAGCTTGGTTCAGGTTCTGCCATCTTTGCTGATACACTCCAGCACATTTGTTTGTGTTGGTGAAGTCTAGCCTATTAGTCCTGAGACATGGGCAGCTCTTGGACAGTTTCATGGTGGCCCACATGAATGATCGCAAGACTGGAAACGAGGATCTAGCCACCAGAGATGCTGAGGATTGTGTTGCTGGCTTGCTCTTGATCCCAGCATCATGCTCAGTCCAATCCTGTGAAGCTAGGATGTTTGGAGCTGAGCTTTTTCTGTAAACAAATTGCATCTACAGGACTACATCCAGCCATGAGCAAGTGCAGGGAGTTAGGTGGAATTCAAACCATCTGAAATCAGGAGTACAACGGCATGTGGGCCTAATGCCAAGGGCCTTTTCTCCAGCGTGCATTTGCCCTGGGAGTAATTGGAAGTTGGATCTTCCTCCTATATATAAACTCCTCATAACACAAAGGCATGATTCCTCTCCTCCCCTTAAGAAGGTGTTGAATTTTCCTGCAGGGGAAGATTGACTTCCTTGAAATCTTGGTACACATTCTCCTTGTTTTTTACTGAGTGTAATCAATGAACAATGGACTTTAGATGCTCATTCTTTGACAGGGACAAGAAAAAACAGGATGGAAACCAGCTGATTTTTAAGAAGGAACAGCATTTCCACGGAACACTTCAAGTATCATTTTATAGCACAGGGGAAGAGAATTGATCACTCATGTCCAGTTCTTCCCTGTCCTCTCTAGCCTGAGACGTACAGAAGGAAAGTGTGCCATTCTGAACAGGTTGATGTCATCTCTGTGGGCAGGAAAGAAGGTCCAGGGAGCTGCAGGCTGGTCAGCCTCACCTCAGTCCCTTGGAAGGTGATGAAGAAGATCCTCCTCGAAAGCATTTCCAAACACATGAAGAACAAGAAGGTGATCAGTAGTCAGGATGGATTTACAAAGGGGAAATCATGCTTAACAAACATGATAGCCGTCTACAATGAAGTGACTAGCTTGGTGGACAAGGGGAGAGCAGTGGATGTTGTTTACCTTGAGCTTAGTAAGGTTATGGTCTCCTGTAACATCCTCATAGACAAGCTGACAGGGTATGGCTTAGATAAGTGGGCAGTGAGGTGAAGTAAAAACTGCCTGAATGGCCAGGCCCAGAGGGTTTTGGCAGCAGGTCCTTGGAGGCCAGTCACTAAGTGGTATACCCCAGGGGTCAATACTGGGGCCAGTACTGTTCAACATCTTCATTAATGACCTGGACGATGGGTCAGAGTGCACCCTCAGCAAGTTTGTAGGTCTTAAAAGAACTGGGAGGAGTGGCTGATGAGCCAAAAGGTTGTGCTGCTGTTGAGAAGGACCTTGGCAGGCTGGACAGAGAGGAATCTCATCAAGTTCAACAAAGGGAAATGCAAAGTCCCGCATTTGCAGATATCTGGGGGTAAGTCCTGGCATCAGTACAGGCTGGGGGCCAACTGGTTGGAAAGCAGTTCTTCAGAGAAGTCCTTGGGGTCTTGATGGGCAGCAAGCTGACAATGAGCCAGCCATGCAGTCTTGTGGCAAAGAAGGCCAACAGCACTCTGGGCTGCTTTAAGAAGAGTGTTGCCAGCAAATCGGGATCTTTCCCCCCTACTTGGCAGAGGTGAGCCCACATTTGCAGTGCTGTGTGCAGTTCTGGGCTCCCCAGTACAAGAAAGACATGGACTTACTGGGGTGAGTCCAGCACGGATTCACAAAGACGATGAAGGTTCTGGAGCATCATTCACATAAGGAGAAGCTGAGAGAGCTGGGACTGTTCAGCGTGGAGAAGAGAACATTCAGGGGAGCCCACTAATGTGTATAAATACCTGATGGGAGGGAGTGAAGGTCAAGGAGATGGGAGTCTTCTCAATAGTGCCCAGTGGCAGGACAAGAGGCAACGGGCACATGAAAGTCAATCTGAACATAAGAAAATACTTCTTCACCGTGAGGATGATCAAACACTGGTGCAGATTGCCTGGAGAGGTTGTGGAGTCTCCATCCTTGGAGATATTCAAAACCTAGCTAGACATGGTCCTGGGCAATCGGCTATAGGTGTCCCTGCTTGAGTAGTGGGGTTGGACAAGATGACCTCCAGAGGCCCCTTGCAACCTCAACCATTCTCTGACTCTGTGATCCTTGCTGTGAGCGTGAGACATATAACTGGATCACACCTTAAATTTCTCACATGGCTAGGACACATGTGCTACAGTCCTGGGTGTGGCTGGTTGGCCTGGGCATTGAGCCACATTGAGCAAGTGGTGTCAGCACAGAGGCAAAAGGGCCTTGAGCCTTGCCCTCATCACTTAAAGGCAGCAGCAGCATAACCCCTGGCCCTTCTTTTGTTCTGAAGATCAGATTTCCCAGCCCATGTCCCACCTCTCATTAACACCCTTGAAAGATCTGTGCTTGTTCACCGTTTTTTAGGGGCCATGGGTTGGCTTTTGAAGGAAGACCATACCAGGAAAGAGCAAATTATGTTTCATTTTTGGTAGAGCTGTGCTCACTTCAAATCAGAATGGGATTTAGGCTTGGGACCTTATGTCAGTGCCATTCAAGAGCCAGCATTTTCCATAGACACGTTGCAGTGGATGTGGTTGCCTTTTCTCCAGCTCAAAAATAGAGAAGAGAATGCAGACACTTAGCATCTTTCTTTTATGATGTCTGTTCTGTCTGGTAAGGTGTTGAGTGCCTCCTGGCAATTGCTGACTGCCTTTTGCTCTTGTTGGCTTCACTGTGAGATAGTGCCTGATATATACCAGTGTTCCTAAACACACTTCATGACTCACTTCAAATATCTGGTCCAATGGAAAGGGAAGAAGTGGATTAGTTTAAGCTGATCAACTTCTGTGAAACAGAGTAAATACAGGACTTTATTTACATCCAAAAATCCCTCCTTGGAGTTGATTTGGCATATGTTCTTCGTTTTGCTTTTCAGAAAGCAGAAAACACTTAAACAGTAGTGTCCTGCAGTGTGTCCCTCACCCCTTTTGTAATGCAGGGCTGAAGCCTGGATATATTTTGTGGAGCACATTGAAATCTTCTAATGAGACTGACCATCCTTCAACCTGTACTTCTGGTCTGACTGGCTTGCTGGCTATGGGTTACGTGTCTGCTGCTCGCACAATCTGTGAAATACTACATTGAAATGGAAATGGCAGTGCCCTCATTTTTTTGTGCCTTTAGTTTTTATTTTCAAGATGTATTAACCTGCTCCCCTGAGCACAGGTGCATAAAGAACACTCATAACATTTGATCATTTTAGTGCTTTGCCATTCATTTCTCTTTCTCTCTCTGTGCCACAAATTGACTTCTAAGATACATGTTGAACTGTATCCCAGACAGTTACATATTAAGCATTTTATCGCTCAATTTCAAGTTCTCTGGAAACAGGAATTCCAGAGAGGAAAAAAATACAGTCATCACCCTGTATATCATGATTAACTGATATCTGGTGAAGGAACTTTGGTATTTGTCGCTTTTAAAGGACAAATATTATGTGGCTCTACTTCCTATATTTGTTAGCATTCTTTTTCAACAGGTGAGTTTTAAACTCTGACTGTACCTGCTAGCCATGCAGGCAATCTAGTGTGGCAAACACGGTATTGCTTTGTATAAAGTTGTTGATATGGTCCCCTTTGCACCTGCCCTGTGAAATAGCATTCTGTGTGATCAGAGATCCCTCTTTAGAAATTGCATGTAAATCTCATGTTCTGACATCTATGCTAAGAAAGGAAATCTTTAAAAGAAATACCTCTTGCCATGCAGTAATTTCTTCCTATGTGCATGCTGAGGCACATCTAAAATCAAAGGAGAATCTTTACTATTGTTTTTAAAATTGTTTTAATTGTGAAGTACAGTTGAAATGGAAAGCATGTTTGTTCAAATGCACATTTCTACCCTGAGATACGGTTGAAGGAGCTGAGCAGATTCTTCACTGGTTGGTACCTCGTATCTTCTTATTTCTGAGGAATAGAACACCTCAGATGAATTTTCTGACCTTGACCTTGGATGGCTCACATTCTTTATGTTTCTTCTCAATGTTTTATACCTTTTAACTGGAAAAAAAAAATTCTATGCTTCCATGGAGTTGAAAGAACTGGGTCTAGTTTAAACTAAGGTTTCTTTACTAGTGCTTCTTATCATTTAGATGGTGATTGTACTTCAAGGATACAGTCCTTCTTATCGTTTGTACACAGTAAAAAAGTTTATAATGGTTCAAGCATGAAATAAGCCAAAAGGCAGATTTAATATTTCTGTGAATTAGTGCTTCCTACTTGTTTTGTATGGTGAGAGATGATGGTTGTGAAGGCACCTGAATAAAAGAGACCCCTTCTAGACTTTAGTGGTTAGAGAAGTGTTATCCTCAGCCCACCTTTATCCAAGAGCAAGATTCAAGGCTTGCTGTGACTTCTTGTTGAGTCTTCCTACAGAATAAAATTTCATTTTCTCGTGAAAATAATAGCTGTGTGTCTTGCATCACTTCAAGTGTTCCCCTAGATTATAGGGTAAATGACCTGCTGATCTCCTTCTGGTTGTTCAAGTTATTCAGCAGCTAAGTCAGGTGACTCTTTGCTTAACTGACATTAAAATTCAAGGAACCGAGTTGGATGGTCTGTGACAGCCTGAGCCAGCATGATTACTAGCTGCTGCCATCCTGCCTGCTGAGTCCTTCCTATCCTTTCCCTTGGAGTCCTAACTTCTCCCTCACACTCCCTTGCTCACCTGACCCTGCCTTGTGTGAATGCAGAGTCAGTAAAGTTACTTGATTTTTTTCAGTAGTTCACTTTTCTGATGGCTTAGTACACCTAGGTGGCTCAGCACAGATGGAGTGGAGGAGCCACTACATGACAGAGAGTGAAATCAGGGTGGGAAGGAGAAGATGGCAAAGGTCATGGCCCCTCATGAAAGCACAGCTTAACGTAGAGCTGGTGTATGTAGACTTAGATTAGACAAAACTTAATTAAAATTATCTTAGAATTGAAGAACTGGGCCAGAAGGACTGTCACGGTTTAGCCCCAGATGGCAACTAAGCACCACGCAGTCGCTCGCTCACTCCCCTACGGTGGGACGGGGGAGAGAATTGGAAGAGTAAAAGTGAGGAAATTCATGGTTTGAGATAAAGACAGTTTAATAGGTAAAGCAAAAGCTGCGCACACAAGCAAAGCAAAACAAGGAATTCATTCACTACTCCCCATGGGCAGGCAGGTGTTCAGCCATCTCCAGGGAAGCAGCGCTCCGTCACGCATAATGGTTTCTTGGGAAGACAGACACCATCACTCTGAATGTCCCTCCATCCTTTCCTTCTTTGCCCCAGCTTTATGTACTGAGCATGATGTCATACGGTATTGAATATCTCTTTGGTCAGCCTGGATTAGCTGTCCTGGCTGTGTCCCCTCCCAGCTTGCCGTGCACCCCCAGCCTTCTTGCTAGCAGGCCAGCATGAGAAGCTGGACTGTCCTTGACTATTTAGCAACAACTCAAAACATCAGCATGTTATCAACATTTTCTCATCCCAGATCCAAAACGTAGCCTCATGCTAGCATCTATGAAGAAAATTAACCCTACCCTGGCTGAAACCAGGACAAGTATTTAAATGCTGAATTGCAGAGAACATTGCTTTGTTGTCTTCCAAGAAATGTAGCATCTCAGAAAGCTCTGCCATGCACAAGGTACACGACTTTGTGCATTTAGGATTCCCCAGTGGCTAGGCTGTGAGACCCTGAGAGAACAGACATGGTACAGACCAAAGCACTAAACACACAGGATGCTACTATGACATTACACTCACAAAACAGAGGGCAGGAACATATTTGGGGAACAGGGACTGAGCAATACCATGCATTTTCAAAGGCATGTGTAACCTCCATTCCTGAGAAGCTTTGAGCATGATCTAGCCCTGCATCTCAAAATCCCGCCTCCTGTACGTTATATCTGTTTCAAAGGTGGGAGGGGATGTAGGCTTACTCTAGTGCAGAAGCCTGGCACTGGCTTGGACTGAGCATCACAATGCTGATGTCAACTACTTGGACTTTTACCACAGTAAAAATAATGGAGCCAGACCAGATCAACAATAGCTTAGCGACTTGTGTGGGAAGGGGTCCTGGAGCACCGACTTTTCTCTTTGGTGCCACCTTTTTGAGGTGGTTCACTGTTGCAACATTGATGTGACTGTTTGTATGGAGTTTGGCCAAGGTGACAAGGTTTTGTGAACTTATTGTGAAGTTCTTAGGTGTGTATAGAACTTTTGATTACACTTGAGGATGTATATGTTCAGCCTGTCCACTTAGAACTGAGCAAATGAAACTCAGTTAAAATTACAGTGGGAAGAATCTAAGCTATGTTGTTTTGGTGTTGTTTGTTTTTTTTTCCCCTTTTAATCTTAAGGAAATTGTTCTGATAATGGATGCAGTTGGTTAGGAGTTTGGAAGATGAGTGTGCAGGAAAGGATGCTGTAGTCTTGAAATGCTGGCTTCCTCAGGTAGTTTTTTAATGTCTTTGAGAAACACTTAAAATGTGAATCATTACTGCTCCTGGCTGACTTTGGGTCAAAGTGAAGTAAAGGATGAAGTAAAAATTACAGTGGCTGAAAGCATGCATTGACAAAGTCTGTAATAAGAAAATACTCAGGTATGTCCTCGGCAGATTTATTTTTATCACCTAAGTTAGCCAGGCTGGTAGAAGCAGCAAGATTAGTAAAATAAACAAGTAGCTTTATGTTAAAAAAATAAAATAGCTTTTGTCCTTTGCAAGCCTACAGCTGAAAGTTGTACAATAATGCTTTATAGTTTTATGTGATGATGTTATCATATTAAAGCTCATACCTATTGTACTGGGGGTGGGGTGAATTAATCAGTTCCTCCAAATGTTTATACTATTTGCTATGATACTATCTTATAGTCTACTAATACTCCTGCTCTGTAGGTGGTAAAAAAGGAAGGGTAAAACTGTTAGCTCAGTTGCAGCCAGGTTCTCCGATTTTGCATGTAAGAACTGTCACTAAATGGAAGTAGAGGCGCCTGTGCTCATGGGCACCTCAATTTTTACAGCCTTTAGTGGTTTCGTGCTGAAAGTCCATGGGCTTTAGAGGCTTCAGTTGCTGGTGCAACTCCAGGGCCTTCAACACCACTTCTTTATTTGAGACCACTTGTATTGTCCGTAGAGACTTTTTCAGGTTGGATTTGGGCTGAAACTGCTGCTTTCCTTCTAGCAGTTGGCTCTTTCCTCACTCTTAATGTTTTTTTTAGCTCATTTAACAGCAAATTTTAAAACGTTATTACTGTGCTCATTACATTCTCCTCCATTTTGGTGGGACCATCCAATTTACATTAGATATTTGTCTTCTGTTTCTAAGTGCTGTTTTGTTGTGTTTAAAATGATCTCCATGGCCCTCTGAGCACCATTGTAAAAATATTTAATGTGCCTTTTGTCTTTCAGGTCTCACTGCTGGTTGGATTCATCAGTGTAAATAATTCTCCATGGACAGATTACAGTGCATACAGCTACTTTCAGATTGTCACCATGTGCGACTTGGTTATGATTTTGTTCTTCTACATTATCCACATTTTCAGAATCTACAGGAAGCTCACTTGCATTAGCTGGCCACTTGCGGTAAGTCTGTTAGATGGTCTGGGTTCCTTGCCTCTCCTTGTGGGTTGATGTCTAGATTACTTAGTCCATTTTTTTGTGCTATGACACAATGATAGGCTGTCTTTTGTATGCTTTTTTTTTGCCTTGCATACAAATCCTTTTGTTACTTCCATTATTAGTATTCAGTTCAGTAGATGCTGTAATTGTACGTTTTTTAGCTGATTTTTTATCTGATCTTGCCCTCCTTTACAGCGATGTAAATCCAGAGTTACTCCAGGAAAGGAGTTTTATTCTGAGACAATGGAAAAGAAGCTACTGACTATCAAGCCTTTAGCAGATGCATCCTAGCTCAGGTCATTTATAGCATCTATTTATAAGGGATTGCTAGAGTACCAAATCATAGCGTTAGAATTCATGTACTACACCTTGTCCCAAAATAAAGTCTATGAGTGCTATTTAGGTCAAATGTGTCTCTTTTTGGTATGGTTTTATGTGCCCCTTAACAATAGCAAGAAATAGGAACCTCTGCCTGATTGCCACAGCCTGGCCATCCCTGGGATATCCTGCAGGATGTTCTTGCCTCATTCCCCTATTTCCCCTGCACGTCTATCTCTCATATCCTAGCAGAAGACTGACAAGCAGCACAGAAAATGCGAGACCTGAACTTCCTCAGTAGCTTTGGGTCAGATCAGCTAACGGAAGAGTCCTGCATCCCAGTATGGGATGATAGATTTTAATAATGTCTTAGGACATGTCTCCCTTATGCGTAGTGACATGTTAGTTCCACAGAGGAAGGACCAAAGGGATGGGGAAAGCCAAGTGGAGAGATACAGAGGATTTTGAAATCTGAAGTGATTGGATGGTGTTTAATGGAAGCAATGTAAGTAGTTTACAGATAGCGGTTTGCCTATCCGTCCACTTCTAACGAAAGAGAAAAATTTCATTTTCTTTCTAGCTGAAGAATGTAGTTAGACTTGTGCCCCTTTTTATTTTTTCAAACATGCACCACCACTATTTGTCTCTAGAAAGTACTTCTTTATCTAGAGATAATACAGATGCAGGGATTGAAATAAGGGATTGAAATGAGCTAATAAATTACAGTTTTGCAAAGCAGCATTTAGTGTGTGCACTGCTGTAACAGGACTATGCCATTTTGACCTCCACATAGGCTGCTTTCGGTTTTTGTTGTGTGTTTAATGATTCCTAAGTGTTCCAGAGTCACTAGTGAGTTTAAGGTACTACAGTTTGTGGCTGCTCAGCTTCAGCTAGCTTTATGGGATGTGGTGCTTGAACATTGCCACTCTTTTACAACAAAACTCCTTTTCAGTCACATATATATCTTTAGAACAGAATAGGAAGGCCTGTAAGAGACTGGGAAACTACGACTAGTGTTTCGCTGAGTTTCCTGGCAGGATCTCTACATTGCAATCAGGAGTGATTGGCAGTCAGTAAATTTGCAGTGCTTCAAAAGGTGGTTCAGCACTGACACCTTTTAAAGCTGGGAAGTATTTCGCCAGGGGGGCACTTTCCTGGTCCTGCCAGGGGTTGGTTCTCCACCTAATTTAGCATTTGATGATTCTTTTGCACCTTTGCCCATCCCTCGGATTCCTCTAAAGTAGTGGCCTGTGTATACTACATTACTTGGTGTCTCTAAGGAGGCAATGGCATGGCTGATTGGCCTGCTGCATCGTGGACTAGCCAGAGAAGCCTCCTTATGGAAGTAATTTATTCTAGCAAAAGCAAGGGTTGAGATCTTCATTACCTGAAACAAGGTTACAAACGAGAAAAGTCAAGTTGCAGTCTCAGAGCCTACTTTATGGCAAAGATCCTCCTCAGCTGTTCATAAACATCTGAGCAGAGGGAAACTGTGGTATGGGATGATAGACGACTACTCTTCTGAAATTGCTTTCAATAATTTTTTTTTCGGACTATGTTTTCTCTTGTTTGGTTTGAGAAGGAATCCCTCCTCTCCCTTACACATGGCATTTGCTTGGCTCATGCTGGTAGTGCAATGCAGACAAAGCAAGCAAATACCCTCCTGCCAACCCCACCATGCAAAAGAAACAACCCATGTTCAGTTTGCAAACACCCATATGGGTTGCCATAATCTTTGGGAGGATTCAAAATCTAAATCCATAGACAACCCCTGTTTATAACAAGGTAACATTGATTCCTGGACTGATACTCATCACACTAGAGAAGAGCTTAAAAGAGTTGCCTCTGCGCTCTGAGAAGAACCTGCAGGACAGCTGCAGCCACCCTTACAGACTTAGGAGCCTGGGTGTTGGTTATGAGTTTCTGCGTAATTGCGCTTTTTGTGCGTTCTCTCCTGTTTCCAGTCTTGGTTGATGTAAGTTGTTAGTAAATCCAGCAGTAGATCCACTGCTTCCTTTCTAAGATTATCAGAAGTAGGAGCATTTGGTTTTCTACTTGAGGACACCATTTGCTGACATTTATTGCCATTTCATATAGGCTAGAGAAATATGCCCTTAACACCTCTTCCTTCCTCCAGAACTGTCTCTTTAAGTAAGGTGTCTCTTTACTTGATGCAATAAAGTTAATGTGTTTCACCCTCAATATGTACCATGTTGAATTGAAAGGATTGCGTCCATACCCAGTAAATAGATCTTATTCCAGTGACATTAGTAGACCTGGAGATTGGCCTTCTCTCCCTTTTTGAACAGAAAGTCAAATATGGTACAAAATCCACTCACAAGGTGTTTTTTTTCTCTCTCACTTTTCTTTCTTTTGAGTGTTTTTTTTGTCCTCTGGGTTTTAGTAACCTCTGCCAAGTTGTTTTCATTCTTGAGGCATATCAAGATGCTTTCCCAACAAGTTTCCCTTCTGATGCAGGCTGTGCTTGCCTTTACAGGAGTTTCTTCATTATTTAATCGGTACAATTCTGCTTCTCATTGCATCGATTGTAGCAGCATCCAGGAGTTACAATTTGACTGGACTTGTGGCTGGAGCGGTAAGACTGTGTTTATTAGTCTTAACACTTTTTTAATTGCGATATAGATTAAGTAGGGCATTGAAAATCTATTATTTGTAATTTTATTTTCTTACAGACTTGCCTTGCTTGTGTCTTGATTGGGTGAACTACCTTCTAGCTCATTTCAGTGAATGTTCTGTAGTACAATGCCAACAAAAATATTTTGTTGTGAGAATCCAGACTCACCACTAAAATGGGTATTTGTCTTGTCAGGAAGTTGAAACCAAAGGCTCCTGCTTTAACGCATAGGAACTCATGTGTTTAGGCGAAGAATTAAGACAATTCAGTTTTGACAAATGTCAGTTGTAGCAACTAGAAGCTACTAAAAGCATTTTACCCCAGTCTTTGGTTTTTGATGCCCCTTGCCCCTGAACAGAGCCCTGTTCAAGATAATTTCTCCTGAGCTAAAACCCATGGGGGTCCTGGGCTGACTTACTGGAAGATACTCTCTGCCTCTGTTGGCTGGAGGGCTTTATAGAGAGTGTGGGCAACAGTATTTTCACAGCAGCAGGACCCGAAATACAACTCCCCCAGAATAAAGAATGGCTTTCAGAAACTTAGTCCTGATGATGCAAACAGACTAGAAGACTTACCTGACTTGTTTATTTGGCAGATGGTAGGGAAGGGCTTGTTTGAATGGGGCAGTAAAAGAGCAGTAATCAGAAGTGTTAGAAAAAGCCTTTTCTTTGTTGCAAAATTCTAGTGAGAAGTCTAGAAGGTGACACTCTATGCTGCTGTCCAGCTTTTTCTCCCCCCTTGTATATGACTTTCAGTCTATCTTTCAGTCATTGTTTTGGCAAGATATAAGCTGCTGTTATACTATGTAAACTTTTATTTTTGTAGTATAATGGCAGAATGGAGTAAAAAATTACCTTTTTGGGTCTGTTAGTGTCGTAAAATATGTATCAGGATATACAAGAGTGTCCATACATTCATGGAATATGTGTCATCTAATGTTCTGTAAATATTTGTGGTTGGTTTGTTTTCTCATCCAGACTTTCGGGTTCCTAGCTACAGTCCTTTGTGTTTTAAGCATATGGTCATCCTACAAGGTTTCGTGCATCACGCAGTCAACAAGTAAGTATCATGCTTAGTAACTGCCAGAATGCTTCCCAAAATGAATATTTATATTTTCTGCCACAGGGCTGTGTCTGCCTGGAAGGATTTATTAATGTTCTGTTCCTTGTTACTCAAAATTACTCACAAAGCAATAATTCCATATTTTCTGTCAACACAGATGTATCACAGCTACTGACAGCTATTAACTAGCTACAAGAGCAAAATAACTTGATTCTAGGAAGCAATGAATGTATCAGTGCTTTCTCTTCTCCCTCCCCCACCCTCTAAAAAAATAAGGTTTCCTGTGTGTTCCTTTATCAAGTAGATGAATTTGTTTGTGGCAACGCAAGTGACACTGTCTTTGTTTTCAAAGATGCATCTGTGTGACTCCTTCATCTCTGCAAGACTTCTGCCTTACAAAACAGGATACCAAAGAAGAGCGTCCACTACTGAGGAGAGAGCATGGGTATTTGGTTACTAGCCTGGACAGCTGGTAGCTTTTGAAGATCTTCTTCAACACCTATGCAAAACAATGTTGTGAACCAAAGTTCTTTTGTTCCCCCCACTCCCCCCCAAAGAAGTTTATAATGGAGAACATGCTTTTTATGAGCTTTACAGAGGAAGATAACTTCTGTCTCACAAGCTGGGCTGTGGTTATTTTCAGCCATTTGCAATAAGTGCATTTAAAACTCATTTGGAGAGTCATTTGGTTCTCCTTTCAGAGGGATGGAAAAATTGCTTCTGATTTCCTCCATGTGTTTACAGAAGGGAAATCCTGCAAATTCCTACCTGATTCTTAACTTCCAAAGATGATTTGTTTAACGAAGGAACTGTTACAAACTGATTTGTGCCTGGATAAGATGACCCAGGTCTTTGTTACCTCTTTCTATCAGAACTGTGGACTTTTTCTAACATCAAAAATTACAAACTGCAACTTGAATACATCACTGCAAACACTCTCCTAGCCCCAAAAGTACATGATGAAATCAGGTTTTTTCTCCATGAATTTTTACAGGTTATTAACAATCAAAGATTATTCTTTAAAACTTCCCTCTGCCAAATACAGGAAAATAAATACCCAAGAATATGTGTTTAATGTTTTGTGGGATCTTTTTTTTTTGCCTTTTCACAAATACTCATTTGAAAAACGGGTATTTGTAAGACCTGTTCTGTAGAAAATTTCTGTGCATTTCCTATAAATGATTCTCTTTGTAGTCTAACAGTGTTCATGGGAAGCCCATTGTGAATGGAGCAACGTGCTGCTTACTTTCTCTTACATGCGGTTTGTCCCTTCCTCTGCCTCTGCTGGGATCCATGCTTTTGGAGACTCTGTCCAGAGCCTGGACAGGCGGGAAAGTTCAGTTTTGTCCAACCTGGTATCATCATGAAGTTCTATGTAACTTCAAGGCTGAGACACTGCCTTCTTGGCACCTTTGTCTTTCTCTCCTTCTGCAGTCCATCTCTGGTGAGCTGGGAATTCTTTGCAGGAAAAAGGGAAGTGCACACTTCTCCTTGGTGCTTCCCTTTCATGTCTGTGAAGTAGAACTTGTATTTATAAGTTAGTCTCTTCTGTCAGAACAACTGCAAGATGGTGCAGCGGGTTTCTGCAAAAAGTAGGATGAATACAGTTTACCAGGTCCAATCTGGAGGAAAAAAGCATTTTCTGGCATGCTATGCATTCTTCTGTTTGTCTGAAATTCTGCATCAATAGTAATTTAATGGTCCTCTCAGAAAATTCTTCTGCAGCAGGTCATCATACATTGCCATTTGTTGCCACCTTATTTTTTTCTCTCGTCCTAATATATGTATCTTTACTTTGATCTTTTTTTTTTTCCTTACTCTCTGACAAGAGAAATTGGCCAACTGCTAGTGTCAAAAATTTTGAGTAAGTAAATGAAAAAAACTGAGCAGATAACCTGGAAAGGTAGAAATCCCCCTCCTCACAGTGCAGAGTTTCTCTGATCTTCTTGCTGTTCCTCTTCATAAGTACCCTATTTACAGCAACACAGAGCAGGAAACAATTTCAGAGCACCAAAGTCTGCTTTTTGTGGATGAAAATACATAGATTCACTCCAAGATAAACTGCTTTCACATTAATATAGAGGTTTATTTAAATAAAAATATGTATCAGGCAGTTATAATGTTATTAATTTCATATTGACTATTTTTTATTTCTTAATAATGTCTAACTTTGGCCTGCTTTTCTGCCCCATACCTTCAGATGACGTATTTTGTGCTTGGTCAGAAATGGGCCACTTTTTTCTTTTTAACAACCCAAATTGAGCATGCCTCAAAGGCTCTCTGGCTTAAGAGAACAGACATTCTTCTCAGCTAGAAATCCACTATCAGCAGAGTCAGTGGTGGTTCAGGCTTCCTTGCCCTGCCAGCATAGGGCTGGTCCAAAGGACATACATGACAAGGGCACTTTGAGTGAAAATACTGACAGACGAAGGTACACACACATGTACACGCACACACACAGACATGTGTACACACACACACACATATATGTATGTTTTTGGAACAGGGGTGCTTGATCACCAGTTCTCTGCCAAGAGTGATGTAACTACAGTTTTTGGAAACCAGCACTCTGACTTTAATTTGGACTGACATGGTAGATATTTAAGGAGACAACCTCTCCTGTTCCCCCAGAGGAAAGAGAAGTGCTCTATTTCTCCTTCACCTCCTGAGATACCACCTCAGGTAGATAGTAGGCACCTTCCTATGACCTTTAACTCCTCTGGGCAATCCTGTGGGAAACCAGTGCTCTGCTGCACACAGCATGAATGCAGCTGAGACCTCAGCACAGCGGTGGCAGGGGGAGAAGCACCTGCTAAGGATTGGGGCTGGAGCTCAGACTTACTCTAAAGAAAAGGCTGTTTCCACTCTCTGCTGGAATTGTGCCCCCTCTCCTGGCAGTACACTACCATCTTTTTTTTTCAGCCTCCCACATCACTCTGTCACTTGTTACTGTGTGGAGGGGGGAAAAAAATTAGGGGGAATTTCATGCAGCCTGACAACCAAAGAATTTCTGAACTGTGCTTTGTGATCGTCCAAAGAATATGTTTTTCTGCAAGTGCACTTGTGTATACTGGATCAAGAGAAGTAAATTACAAGTTCCCTTTTGGTTTTTGTGCCTATCGACAGGTCTAAGGTATGCCTGCAGCTTTTGCTGTTATGACAGTGCTGGGTCCATAGACCCACCAGATGCTCTTAATGTGGGGTGCTTTCAGGCTGGAAAACTGACATCTCTGCTGCCAAATCTTCCTCACTTCCTCCAAATCCTCTGTGTGAAACATTTCTACCAAGAAAAGCACAGGTTTTACTAGTATCACCAGCTCTGCCGGGGGTCTTTGAATGACAGCTCTGTCTGGCAGGGACTTTGGCACCTCAGTACTGTAGCTCTGCCAGCAAAAGTGTTTCCTTCAGTGTCAACCTGGTTCTGAAAGCACCATCTGTCTGCAACTTTGTCAAATACGGGATTCCAGCTGTTTTAGAAATAAACTATGTTTGCTGTCTGGATGATATAATGGCCTTGAGAATCAGATTGTTGTCTTGCTCATTTTTTTTCTTCCTCTACTAGAGCAGTGACTTTCTCTCTGGGGTGTGTCAGAACTCATCCTGTAACTGGAGGCCACAGAAAAAGCCATTCCCCTGCCGTTGTGTGTGAATGTGCTGATCTCTGACTATCCCACCCAAAAGTTGTCCATCCTCTTCGGCTCCAAGATGAGCGTAGTATATCCTTTGAGCCAACACAGGTAGAGTTTGGGGTTCAGCTTTACTGAAAATTAAAATGCAAATGTTGGGAGAAGAAAATAGGTAGTACAAACTGTTTCATACTGCAAAAAAAACCCACCTGATGTTTGAGCTCTGGGGGCTTGAGGTAAATGAGAGAGTGAACAGAGCTTTTGTCGGGTAGAAACTGGGAAGATGAGAAGTGGAATCGAAACGTCTGAAAAAAGAGGAAGGGTGGCTTTGAAAAACTTGAGGACCACAGTGGATGAAGACACCACAGGTTATGTGACAGCTTGCAACACTTTTTCTGTTGCTCTGAAATGGTTGTGTTTTGCATTGTGTGAACTATGAAGGAATGGGTTCTTTGCTCCTAAAAGGCTTTGGGAACAAATCACTATTTGAGCTATAGAGGGGATAGCAGGACACTAGGATAATGATAACTTTTTAATGAAGTGGGGGTGTGAAGGGGAGAGGGGTGTTGAGTGATGCTCCAGGGAAGAGGACTAGGAGCTTATGAGGACAAAAAGGAGCAGGAGATGAGGAAAAGCAGGTGCAACCATTAGTGGAAAGCTTATGAGAGGAGGAACTAATGTGAGCACATTATGCACTAATAGAAATGCTGGCAGATAGCAAGTTTCTGGCTCTGTCAGTACTTAAAGGGCAGACCTGCCTGGAGTGATACAAAAGTCTCTTTTCTTCTTGCCTGCTATGTACACTTCATACCCTGTGTCTAGGATTTTCGTGTTCTGCTAAAGCTGCAGGAGCATGCACTAAACCTGACCTAGAGGCTTCAGACATCAAGTTGACACATGTTCTGCCCTGTTTAACTTAAAATTGCTCAGGGCTCCACTGTTCTTAGAGACAGCATGGAGCAAAACGCTGCTGCTGAGTGCTAGAGGCTGTGTGCTGGCCAGTGGCCTTGGCCATCGCTCCAGCTAGGGGCAAAAGTACAGATCTGCTTAGACTGAGTGTCACCTGAAAGCCAAGGAAAGCTGGAGTTACGTATCACTGGGCCCTACTGATGAGTTTGACACTGAGCTGGCATCCAGGAGGTGCTGCCAGTTGTGTGAGATGGGAAGAAGTGAGTACCAGCGAAAGGGTCTGTGGGAGGCCCACGTCCTGTTCCTTCTGCCTGCAGAGATTTACACCCAGGTGGCAGGAGAGAACCCTCACCACAAAGCTCTAGGGTGTTCTTAAGCAACCCTCCTGTTTAGGCCATTTGAGTTTTCAGACTGGAGCGCAGGTGCAGGCGCCGTGCCCTTGGCTTACTTTTCGGTCCTCTGCAGATGCACAGGGCTGGCACGCTTGTGAGGCTATCCCATTGGGAACAGACAGCTCTTGCTTTCGGTCCCTGGTCCCAGGGCTTGTTTAACCCTGCTACATGGAAGCAGGTTGGAAAGTCGCACTGGTGCTTGTCATATTCCTCTCCTGGAGATGGATAATTACTTTTTTCCAGTGCAATGGCAGCTGGAAAACAGGAAGAGCAGTAAGTGCTGTTGGCTGTTCCTTCCTATGCCTGTCCACTCTAGAGGTCACCAGCGGCTGGCTGCTCCAGAGTTTGTTTCTGTCCTGCTTGTCGCTGAGCCCAGAGCCCATCAGCCTCGGCTGGTCCCCTGGGTCAGCACTCTGGTTTCTCACAGCCAGTATGGTAAGTATGCGCCGTTGTCTATTGCTAGGGACTGGCCAGTATACAGTGGGTTCCTACCATCCAGGAACTTGCATAAAATAAAAAAAAACAAACAAAAAATCCACCCATATTTACAAATAACTGATGAAGTAGCTTTATCCCTGTATTATCTTATATCTGCACCTGGTTGACTGGGTTAATGACAATTTATTAAGTATGAAACAAGCTTGCGTCACCTGCGTGGACCAGCCTCTCTGCCTTGGGGCAGTTGGCAAAAGAATCTGTCTGCTTTTTGCCCTCTGCCAAACTCCTGTCTGAGCTGCTCTGACAGTGAAATTGAAGCTGTCTGGCCATGCCCAGAAGCAGCACTTCACACAGGTAGGAAGCTTGAAAGTTAAAAACAAAAAAAAAGAAAAAAGAAAGAAAAACTAAAAAAAGAGTTGCAGCACCACAGGAGTTGCCTGCCTCAAGGGTGAGGTGGCTGCCAAGACAAGCTTTCAGTTTTACATGGAGGCAGAGTTTAGATACCGAAAGCTTTGGCATTGTTCTGGCTTAGTGCTGGGAAAGGTTGGCTTTAAGAAGCTGGTGTTGAGTAGCCAAAGACCTGATATTGCAGCTGTTTGTTATGTGCTGGGGGGGACGGGATAGTGGTATGATAGGGAGGGTTCATAACAAGGAGGCTGAGAAGGACCTTGCCTTTTGGGGTGGTGGTGAATAAGGAAGGCAGAGCTAGAAAAGAAAGTGAGGATGAAGAAGCTAAAATCAAGGGGCCACTGCAGAGCAGCAGCACTACACGACATTTCCTGAGCAAGCAGCTCCAAACAGTGCGGTTCCTTAGGTTTATGTTTTCATATCGCTTCCTGAACATGATACGACCTCCAGCAGCACCTGTTTTTTGCATATTGCTGAACTACAGCTTTACAGAAAGGCACATAAGATAAATATTTCTGAAAGCAGTTTTGTCACTGGGTAAGTTATAACTGGCTCTCGGGTGAGACTTGTGTTTCAGCAGCATATGTCCTTCAGAGCACTAGCGAGCCATGAAGGCCAGAGCTTTTGAAGCAGAAGAAAGGATTAGGACATAGATAAAAAGACTTTGATTAAAATGCATTTTTGTGGATCCTGGCTTGAACCGAGTTAAATTCAAAATGCCCAAGATGATGTGGATTTCATATATTGCTCTTTAGGCATTTACAGACCTAGAGTAACACCAATGCACAAAGCAGCCATTTGAAAGGAATAAACTGCAACCTTTAAAGCATTAGCAAAAGAGCAGCAGCCCTGCCCTGCTCACTGTGACAGGAAATGCAGCGAGCAGCGTGGAGTAACACAGGAAGGCACAGGTGTCCCAGTGCCAACACTCGGTGCTACAAAGCCCACGGGTTACTTTAGCCCTAAAATGATTTCAGCCCCATCCTGATGCACGTCACCTTCAGAGCCTCTCTCGCCTGTGAGTCCAGAGAGGTGTGCCCACAGGCTGAGACCATGCAGAGGTAGGCAGGCAGCTCTGCGGCAAACCAGGCACCTGGAGAAAAGAGGGGGAAGCACAGAAGGAAAGGAAGAGACTCAGCGCTCTGTGCTTTGCATGTGTGGGTTATGTGTAGAAAAAAAGTCTGGTGGTGGTGAAGGAAACACCTGCATGTTTCTGTGGCTGATGAAGGGGCTACCAGAAAGTCAACAAGAATACGCCAGCGTTTGAAGTAGAGCTGATGTGCGTGTGGATGATGTGGTAAGCCAAGCAGAATGGTGGGGCATTTCTCCCCGCAGGGGTGAATATCGCCAAGCTACTAAGATAGAGTCATTCATTGCTAAATTAAGTATGTCTGAACCACTTGCTCTTTTCTTGCGTGTTTGCACTTGTGCAGGAAGCGCAACAGCAGGCAAGCAGCCCTTTTGACATAGAAGGAATTTCAGCAAGGCTTTTAGAAACATTGGGGAGAAAAAACTCCACAGGTGTAGACTTAGAGGCACCTAACCTTTGGGCATACAAGGACAGACTAGGACATCAGAGGCAGTGCTCATCCTGCACCTACTTTTACAGCCCAAAGAGAGTAAATTCCATTCTCCCAGGGAAAAGCACAGCGTCTCTTGGAGGCTATTTGCATGGGACTAGTCTTAATACCCCGCCAGTCTCCCTTGTGTATTCAATTAAGAAAGAGAAGGGCAAGAGTGAATCACAGCAGCAGTGACTCAGAGTAGGCGAGTTACCCTTCCCCTCTGATTCACCCTCTAGATCTGCCTCTTCCTCCATCAGCTACTGTGAGAGCTTGGTCCTCAGCTGGAGCATCCTGGAGTAGGGCTGAACAGCCTAAAAGGAATCCCCTTTTACCTTCCCATGTGGAGCTGGGGCAACAGCCACCTCTTAATTCCAGCACTTGCATCTCAGCACTTAACAGAGCTAACACGATAGCTGAGTGGATGGGAAGAGACCAGGCTAGGAGTTGTATACCACCTCAAAGCCTGTAGCTAGCCAAAAGCATCCATTTGCAGCTTCCTTTTATTACATATACTAGCCAGCTGTGATGGTAGTGTATGATTTCCGCCCCGCCCCGAACAGCCTTGCCAGCACGCACAATTACGCTAACACAACTTTCTTTTATTGAGATTATCGGGGGTTGTATGAGGTGGACCGTTGCTGATGGCTTCGTACCACCACAAGTACAAATCACAGCTCTGCTGGTATAATAGCTCCTTTTAAATCAGAAGTGCTTTGTCCATCTAGCAGTCTACTGTTATTTCTACATCTGTAAATTACTCTTAACATAAAACTTAATGATCTGCATCCCCTTTTTTCATGAACCCTGGCCAAAAAAGAGCACAATGCTGCAGCTGTAGCTAATAAGCTATGGAGGCAGCAGAGCACTCCATTAATGCTCCTCATGCTCAGCAGTTTGTGATGCATGAGAGCTGAATAATTATGTCCTTGTTACCCTCAAATGAGAGGCACAATTGCCAGAAACAAGTGTTTACAATTGAAAAAATGTATCAAGTCAAGGACAACATTTGTTCATTCATAAAACAAGCCTTTCTGAGCAAGAGGACCACGAGGCAGAAAACAGACAGGCTTATGTTGAGACAGTTGTTTCTAGAGCTGTATTGTACCCCCTCAGATAGACCTCCATAGCCACTTTATCCCAGCTGTTCTGAGAAACCAGCAGGCAGACCTTTAGCCAAAGCTCTTGTTGCTATGAATTGTGCTAATAGGGAGGTTGAGTTTAGATTTGAGGGAAAGGAATGTGAAGCAGGGCCTTAACAATGTGAGTATGATAACCACGAATCTGCACACTTTGAAACAGAGCAGACAGGCATAGGAGTGAAAATGGGTGTTGTGTTAATAATAGAAGTAGTGAGAGTCTGTCCTCCCTTCTGAGGATGCCTTGTTGCTCACACCAGGGTAGCAGCTCCATATCTTTGGTTAGTGGTGTGCAGAGACTACAGAACAATTAAGTAACTGTTCCTTCCTTACCTACAGATCAACATGAGCAGGGATTTCAGAATAGTGTCTGCACTGACTTTTTTGGAAGAGGGACAGCTGGTGTAAGGGAAGTAGCTAAAAGGAGGACATTATTTTGAGCAACATTCCACCACTCTCTAAGCAAGGGCAGGGTATATGGTAATAAAAAACTTGTCATGCTTTTGTCTTACAATATTATGCTTTCAGTAAGTCCAAGAGAGGACTAAAAAGAGAGTTCTGAAGTACACCACAAACTTAGCACTGCAGAGCACTACATGCTTTCATGCAGCAGCACATCTAGCAGCAGATACCTGACTGGGTATTTGCTGTGTGCTGTCCTCACCTGGCTGCAGTGAGTCATGCTACAGAAGAATGTGCTTATGCTGTCATCTCCTTGTGAAGCCCTGACTTTCACCTCAGGACTTGCCAACTTCAAAACAGGCACGACTGTTTTATTTTCCCAGTCCTGTTCTAATATTCAGCCAAGAGATAATGGGTCATAAGAAACAAACTGAAGGAATGATTAGGACACATGGGCTGGTCAAAGCAAGTTTCGCTGGGGTGCCTGGAGGACCGGAATTGCAAGAAGCCCCGTCTGGCAGGCATTACAGCTATGTTTGCCAACATTTCTGTTTGTGGACCCTGAAATTTTTCCAGCGTACATAATTTGCATCTTTTTGATAATAAGCTTCTCTCATTTAACCTGAGCAGGAAGTGCTCAGGTATTCCCCATTCCTTTCTTCTCCCACCCATGATCCACAGACCTTCCATCGAAAACCACAGCGTAGTACCAACTACGAAAATTTTCCAAGCTGCAGTACAGCGTTATAGGTGCAGGTGTAGTCATGCAGCTGAAGCTTGCCTCTGTGATAAAAAGGAATTCTAAAAGACATCTCTTGACAGTTTACAAAACAAAAGGAATAAAAGTAAAACTCGTTCAAACTGCTTAGGTAAAGTACCTCCTCGAGACAATATTGAACCGATTATATTATCAAAAAACCTTCAGGCTACCTTTTGAGAAATAAGCAAACGATTGGAAACAGTATCACCAAAATGCACAGTTCAATTTATAGCCACGCTGACAAGAGAGGGCAAGGGGGCTTCAATCCAGTGAAAATAAAGATGAGGAGGTGGCAAAGCCGTCCAGACCAAATCATTCCAATCACAGGATCATCTTTGCCCTCTTGTGGGCAAACTTCTCTCCTGCAGCTTCTCAGCAAAGCATCTGTGCAGACCACTGCACTGTGCCTACGGCACGACCAGAATTTAAAACCAAAACATTGCTGGCTTGCCTTGTGCTTCCTTTAGCAGGCAACGAATAGTTATCCTGAATGCAAAGAGAAGTCAAACCCAAACCCCAGCCGAGTAGCTAACCTTGCTTGGCTCCTGCACGACAGCACGAAAGGAGGCTGTCTGGTAAAGCAGGTGGCTGGTCGCTGTAAGGAGAAAGCCCACCCAAAAGCAAGGAAACATGTACGTGCCTTGAAGGACAGACACACATGGAGCACAACCAGGTGGTGCCTGTGCCCTCAAGAAGGAAAGCCGCAAGCTTGCCAGCCCATATCCCGGCCTACTGCGCTGTTCTGAGAATTTACAGTAAATTAACTTGGATTACGGTCCCGAGAAAGGAGGTGTCACGATTCTAGCTATAACAGGACTTAAACTGTGTGGTCATGCTCCAAATTATTAAATCTTTATCAATCTTTCTTAGGACTTCCGAGTTATTTTCTCATGCTGTGTAAATCCACCACTGACGTACCCTTTTAATACAACATTTTACCTCAATTGTTTTCTTGCATTTAGTTTTCAGATTTAATTAAAACCATTAGAGACCTTTTCCCCGTGTGAATCCTTAGGGTTACACTCAGTTATGGCAACTTCATCAAAGAGACAACCTCACCTTTAATGTTACGATATAAAGAAAAATATACCGTGGCATTCCAGTTTCAGTGCCGACAGTGAAGGAAGTGCCATTCTCCTCCTGTTTGCAAGATCGCCACCAGGCAATAAGCGATCTGTAGGATTATGAAACTAAAAAGTTACCCTGCCAGAAAGCACGCGGGATTACTGCCTTTTCCTTGCCCCCTGCCACTGAAAATCGGACGTACATTTTTAAAGGAACCAGCAGCTCCGCCTCAACAAGTAACTCTGTCACCTGCATTCTTCTACACCAGAAGTTATTTGCTCTTACCACCTTTTGCCAGTTTGTGCTCCTCCCTTTAACAAGTCTGCCACTTTATTTTTTTCATTTCCAAGTAATCAAGACAATGGGAAAGCAGCACTTGAGTTACACTTGTCACAGCAATCTATAGACTGGGGTAGGTGTAAAGTCTAATGCAAATTAGTTTGGTTGGACCCTGTGGTATGAGGCAACACTGACCTTATCAGATCTTTCCTCCTGCAAACTTGCAGTGAGAATATCCAGCTTTGCAAGTTGGACCCTCTTCCCCGGTAACAGGCAAACACAATGGGAGCTCCTTCCTCCAAACTGGGAACAAAGAATGATGTTATTTCCTATGGTTTGCTCTGGGAGAACTCCATAGTGACACCCAATCATAGCAGCAGAAACGAGAAACACTTAAGTTATTTACTAATACTTTATTTTAAAAATTATTACAAAATATTTTTTAAAGTTCTTAAGACCAAAACAGCATAATACATTAAAAAAGGCCACAGGTTTAGAATGGAAAAAATATTTAAGCATTTCAAAATTATTTAAATGGAAATTCAAGGCAACACTAGCAACAAAACTGTATAAAATTTTTATTTTGTATCTATAAAACTACTGTATTATCATCCTGATTTAATAATCATTAAAAGTCACTTAAATTCTCAAAGGTATTCAAAGTGATAGATAGTTCTGAACAGCATAAAAATTAGTATCTAGAGAACTGCTTATGTTTATAGCAACAGACTAAAACAAAGATGAATTTCCATCTTAAAGGCACTACCGGCATCTTGATTCGTTACAATTTTATATAACCTTTCAAAAATTTTACAAAGTTATTTCCCTTCAGTGTCAAAAGCTTGGTATTTTTATTGCACCAAAGTGAACGAGGATCACTGTGATGGCCATTATGCAAAAACACCTTGTGCAGAGCTCTGAGAATTGTGTGAGACGGCTCACTGCTTTTTCAAGTTGGAGGGTGCAAAGGTAGAACTCAATTGTAACAGACCACAACCCTTCCCTGCTATTTTTAAGCACAGAGTGCAAGCAGTAAGGCACAATTCCTTCACATGTTTAAGAACCCAAAGGGCAGTGGTAGCATTGTGATTTTAATGTGGGATAAATGCCAAACACAAAAATTAACATTCGCAATCTACACAATGCATGGGCAGATTTTCAGAGCAGAAACTCACAGTCCAGCCACTTAACAAGTCCTCGCATGTCCTGGAGAATCCTCTGCACTGATTCTCAAGGCACCGTAAACAAAGCCTGAAAGTGGGTGCAGGGCCTTTAAACATTTTTGGACGGGCTCAACTGGAAAAGACGAACGTTTTTAATGTGTCTGAGCAGGCTCACACCTCCACTGCCAAGCACCATGGTGAAGGAGGGAGAAGACAATACCCAGGTAGATGTACGGGGCTAGCTGCTTCTTTCCACAGGTTTTACCACCAGTTAAGATTGTACAGAGATGGTTATTGTGCAAACAGAAGAAGAAATTCAAGATAGTTGCCTGTAACAGCACCTCTACCACAGCTCCCACCACTCTCCTGAACAACCCCTAATCCACTTTGGTCAAAATCGGCCACCTTAAGGTAAGCAATTTAAATCAAGTAGGCTGATTTCATCAGGAGCAGGCTGGGAAAGCAGCAGACCGCTTTGCTGATGGAGCACGGGAGGGGCAAGTGACATCCAGCTACATGTGCAGAGCTCCTGCAAAACCAGATGTTTAATCCAGCTCCAGCACCTTTCTCTGGGATCAGTCTAATTCAAAAGACAGACATTCAAAGCCTGGATCCGACACCAGAAGCATCAAAGGGGGCATGTCAAGGCTGCAGGAGACCAGTCTGCTCAGCCACTGCAGCAAGGAAGCCTCTCCCCCACCTCGCCTGAGGGAAGGAGCTGGGAGGGACACCCACCTGCCCCATTACCTCGGGAAGCTGTTAAAGCAGTTAAGGAAACGACCCCGCAGAAGCACAGGACAGCATACACACTAACAAACCTGCTTCTCAACTACTTTAAAACAGAACAAAAAGAACACCTCATACTTATAAGCCCAGGATTAATAGTGCCACCATATAGCAACTGCTGTGTTAGCCAACAAGTGGTTGGGAAGCAACAATTCAGCAATTGCCTTAAACATATAACCAGTATGTGGCTTATTTGCTCCCAGTACTTAACTACTATGTGAGAGATTAATACCAGCTAGGCAGTATCTGGGATGGAGCACTACATATTGTTGTAGAGAACAGCAGGACTCTTCCTATTAGTGATACTTGGGAAAACAACGAAGCAGTTTCCCAAAGACCGCCGTTGGCTGTTTCCATTGGCTGATGGCAACGCTTGCATCCCTTTCAGTCAGAGATGGAATCTGATCCTCGGATGTATACATGGATCAGTCAGCTGGTGAGAGAACCTACTTGGAAAAGCTAAAACGAAAATTAAAAACATGCCCATAGCCCCTCACTCTAACCCCCCAAAACACACCAGGGGTGCCAGCATGTATGTTGTAGGAGAATCCATCAAACCATTCTGCAAAGGCTGGCAGTACTTGTTTCAAAAGGCCTAATGGTCAGATCATGGGAGTCAGGAGATTTCAGTCACTTCTTCTGACACCAACTCCTTGTGGCACCTTTTCATAAAAATAACTTGCTCTGTTATTTCAGTTTCTCTGTGAAGTATCAGCAGTAAATTTCATAGGTAGAGAGCCAAGGCAGAGAGATGACTTTACAGATCCCTTTTGGTACCAGTATGTCCAATTCAGGAATGGACACCAATAACAAAGCACTTGGGTGGGGAAAAGTCTATAGAAAAAGCAACCAAAACCCAGAACTCTATTCACATATTTTTGAGCTGAGAAAAATTACAGGAAAAAATACTTCAAGATAAAAGTCCTGTCACGGTGCTGCATTGCTTAATAAATATCAGCAGCACAGTGTTACTCTTACACTATATTTACAGCTTTTAATTATAGATCAAGACTTAGAAGCTACAGACATTTTGATGTGAAAACAAATTAAGTGGCATCCTGGGCAATAAAAAAAAGGGAAAAAACCCACCTTTAGAATGTTAATCATAGATATGGACACAATCCCCAAAGTAAGACATTGCAGATCGTAGCAGAGATATGTCTCATTATGGCAAGTTTCATATCACCAGTTACACTGTAAACAAAACATCTGTAATCTACCCAGTTTTCAAAGATAGTTATAGCAAGCTCTGTATACCTAGACTGAGATCAGGTTTTAGTGCAAATGGACACTAATAAATACAAAGAAAAAAAAAAAGCCAACCCAAAGAGCATTTCTTCTTCACAAAGCAGGAAATTCTATGAAGTAAAGCATGTCTTTTGTGCATGGCTCTGAAACCAAGCTACAGCTTTGCTTCACACCACCTGTCAAAATTTTACATCCTCCAAGCAAAGTGTAGTGTTAGGCTTAAGTCTCAGACCTTAGAGAGAGAACATCACAAACTCACATCAGAAAGTGGCAGCACTGGAAAAAAACACTTTGACCTTCCTTTACAGTACTTTGTCCTGTAACAGCTTCCTCATCCTTTTCCAAATGCAGCTTCCTCAGCCAATTTCTGAAGGGCTTGGTCTGCCACAACAGGTTATAGGACTATAGGACTATTAATTTGTCAGACTAGGGTATTGATGAAATGGGGTTAATGCCTGGAAGACACAGCAAATGTCACGAGCATTCAGACAAGAATTGTTTTTGCATAATCAGCTTTTTCTCATTTGCTTTGGTATTTTGGAGCATCTCCTGGCTTACAGCAATTTGCCCTACTTTCAAAGGCGTTCCTCTTAAGTGAGGTCTAGCAGTCTTGCTTCTGCCTCAGACATCTGAAAAATGCCTTTTCACCACTTTATTTCTTTTATAGCCATCAACATCTGGTCTGGTATGTCCATCACTTGTCTAATACATGTTGCATCAGTAGTGTTTCTTGCAGTCCTACAGCCTGTCGCTTTTAAGACAAATCAAGGGTACAAGTGCTTATTTACCTGTTTACCAGCTGATCTAGTCAGCAACAAGAAGTCTCATGCTAGTGCCATATTTATAAACAAAGAAAACTGTGGGGTTCATAACCATTCTGGCAAAACTTGTCATTTACTATGCATAAACAAGCTGCATAGGCATTAACCTTGCAAGTAATATTCACCAGGATAGTACCAACGTGCTATAACATTTTTCCCATAGAGGTTCAGATTGCCACTTTTTGGGTTACTTTGTGAAAATACTTATTCTTCATCTTTTTTTCTCTGACAGCTGGCTTTTCAAGTTTCTTCCTGCAACTTTTATAGCTTTCAAAACAATCTGAAAGAAGATTCTGGCATACAAGTCCAAACTTCAATGATCATGGGGTGCAAAACTGTCTCCTTAATATACTATTACGTTATCTTCCCCATAAAACCCCTACACTCGCTAGTGCATTAAACTCATCTCCACAGATGGAACTGACACGTATGAATAGTAAAAACAAAACCAAACCCCTTAGGTAAAGATAAGCATTTCTGTAAGGCTCCAATTAGGTATCCCTTTTACATTCACAGTTTGACCAGTAAGTACAAGAATGAATTCTGCCGTACTAATTTATAACTCGTAACAGAAGTATCTGGTCCATTTATACAGAAAATATCTTTAGGGTATAGCTCAGAACTTATGCATCACACATTAACCTTTATTAGTCACCTCTGTAAAATCAAATCAGCACACTGTTGTCCTTAAGTTATTCTATTTAGACACAAGTTTTTTTAGTGTATGTCACCTGGACAGGTGGCAGGACCAGTAACCTTAGAACATGATGCTCAAGATGTTATCGCTTGACCTAAGGATCTATACAAATTTGTGATGAGCAACGCATACAGAATTGATGAGAAGGAAGAGACAGAAGTTGTTACCTACAGTGCACTGAAGTTCATTTTAGTTTGCTCCATTAAAAAAAAAAAAAAAAAAAAAGAGAAAGTTAGCTATGTTTATTCAGTGGCTGATTTTCTGTGGCACTCTGAGTGTTGCCAGGGTTTTCAGGGCATCCATCGATGTTTTGTGTCCGACTGTGAAAATACTCTATAATAGTTTCAACTAAAAATGCACCACTTGCAAGAAATCCAAACACCTGTGAAAGTGAAAGGAATATAGGATTTTAAAACGTACAAACATTAACAGTATTCTAACATTTTTTGGAGAGATTTGCTGGACTATTTATATACATTAATAATGCTTATATAGTAAGATTACAGTCCTCCTTAAATCGGAGGTTCCATATAAATTAGAAACAGATCAGAAATCATAATCCTAGCACATTTAATGCGGAAGTTTTTACAGTTCTCATCCTCTTAATCAAGCTTGAATCATACCGTATGTTCTAAATAGCCCTTAATAGTAAAAGTACATTCATTTTATTGCAAAAATTAGTTATTAAAGAAGCATGGCATTGGTCGTATAGCAGAGTATCTGTCCAAGAGATGGCTTCTAATTCAAGGGAATACATGGAAGGTAAAGGGAGATAACGTCTGCAGAGCCTAAGCAAGTCCTTATTGGGTCAGCAAGGGGGGTTGAAATGACATTTTGTTTTCATTATTCATTTCATTTCATTATTAGTCGTGGCAAGATAGTGATAAGGAGAAGGTTGGTTTCAGCAGCTGCTTTGAAATAAGGAAACACATGCATTATTCTAATTTTTACCTAAATTTTACACAACTGTTTTTTTTCCCCAAAAGCAATTCAACACTAGTAAGTCCTAAATCACAATAGTTTTTGTTTTTCCAGCACCAGAAAAAAAACCCTGAAAGACTTTATACTCAAACCATTAGGTCTGAATATATCAATGTCACAGATGATGACTACATAAAAGTGTGTACCTCTAATAGCTTGTGCTGCCTGTGGAACAGAATTATTTTGCTTTCTTATCTAACTCATTTTTTCTCACATATTCACAACTCCAAGGTTATTCTCAAGAAGTGCCAAATGAGTGAGGAATTACAACATCCACAGCATCCCAAAGCCTCTTCAGTGTTCCCTGGGATATGCATGCCTTGTTGCTCTTATAACTATTTCTGTCACTGAGGAAACTTCTGCTCTCACTGCAGCCTTTGCAAGTCAGCGTTCTCCACATATGCTTTATAATGTCTGGCAAAAGACATGGTTTCTTGCTGACTTTGTGAGGGGGTGGCATTATGAGAGGACAATTGAGGAAAAAAGTGGGCATTTCAGAGATAGGGTATAGGAGAACTGGGGAAGCTGAGAGATGAGTCACAGATGACAGGGAAGAATACGGAGCCAAGGCAGTGGGGTCTGAGGAATGCAGAAGCAAGCCACAAACGCTGGGGAGCTGCAAGTGCATGCAGAGCTTTCCAGCTCTTTGATTTCCCACAGTAAGTTTCTGGAAGGTCTGAAATAGCTAATTCCTCCTGAAATACTGCAATGCACTGAATTCTGTTCCCTGCCCAGTTTTTTCCCTGCAAACTGAGTGAGGTTTAGAGGGCAGAGAAATTAGCACACAAGATAAATACAAAATAAATTATGCAATTTTAAGACTTACACATGCAGCTTTTTCAACAGCAGACCCAGAGCTGGTTGCAGTAAGCACTATTGATGCTAACAGAAAAAAGAAACCTATGGCTGGCATGGCCCAAAAATTCTGCAAATATAAAGAAAAAATGAATGTTGTAGAATTGTAGATATACTACTTGGAAAAGAAACAAGCATCATAACAGCAGCTCAGTTAATCTGCCAGTGAATTTATGCTTTGAAACTTTGATGCTAATGGGAACTTCAGAAAATGTATTTTACAGCTATATGCCAAACATTCAACATTATCAACTACTTAAAAGAGCCTGCATTACATACTCACCTGTTTTTGTATTGTTTAAGTATTTCATTCATTTAATCTAACTTCTTTCACAATCAAATCCAGCTCAGGTCAACCATGCTAGCATTATTCCCTGTGTAAAACATCTGGGAAACTGGAAACTTGTAAGTAAACGTGCTTATTCAAATCTCCTGCTACACTGCCTTATCTGTACCTTCACTTAAAAAAACCCTACTGTTTGCTCTGAAGACAAATAGGAAGGGACACTCCTACGACACTATAATATTGTTACTGACTTTACAGAGCAATTTTGTGCCACTGCTGGATCTTCTGCAATATAAAAGCATGAACTGTAACAAGTATGATTATTACCAAAAAGGAGGCAGGCTACACCCAGTAGAAAAATAGATAGGGTAAATGGGCAAGTTACAAGTATCATGCTGGCAGTAAACTGTGTTCCGTGTACATACACATATGTGATGACTACACAGTGGTATTAGTCTGCGTGAAAGACTTTCACACAAGTCCTAAAATCCAGCAGGTAACCAACATGACAATTTTGGAAAAGTTGTCAATATAAAAGGGACTCTCGAAGTTGACTTTTTTAACTATAAGCTACTTTAATCTGCCCTTTAAATAGAGAAGAAGAGGAGATTCATTCTGCATAGCCTTTTTACTCCACAATAGTCCTTAAGCACTTAGAAGAAATGGTTTGTTCTTAAAAAAAAGAGCAAATAATGTCCTTACCACTCTCTGTACTTTATCTTCCCCAAATGTTTCATATACATCAGTGCAATACACACACAGGATCAGGAGGCTGAAAAGAAACGCACTGCAGCTCATGAATTCAAAGAAGTAAAGTCCGCCACACTTGATGCAATCCTCCACAATTTCTTCACAAATAACGGCCAGAAGAGAGAGAATCTGCAAACAAATAACGTGATTGAGTTGGATCAAGTCTCTAATATCTTCAGCAAATAGATGTCTCTGATATGAACATTACTGAAGACAGCTGTAAGGAAAATCCTCAATCTACAAAGAACATGGTAAAATTCTGTGCTCTTTTCTTACAGGCAGAAATAATTATATAGTGACACGGTTTACATTTGCTGTTAAAGTTGGTCAATAAACTACACTCAGGTAAGCTGAGCACACACCACCAAATACAGCCTTCTTCATTAGACAGTCAAGATTCCTCATGTGTGGTTTTGTGCAATTGCCAGGTGGAAGGAGAAGAGGCAGCAGGGAGAGCACACATCCTGCTCAGAATGAGCAAAAATGCTATTGCTTACTACTTAAAACTGCACCGAATTTTAAATGCATTTGCGTTCAGGGCAGAGAGGGAAATTGGATGGCATTGACCCACTCAACTACCTCCCTGACAGTTTACAGCTGATGTTACCTCCCTTTATAATATAAACTTCAGAGAAAGCGCCTGTAGGTAGCTCACGTGCTTGTAACAGAAGCTCAGCTGTAGTTGTAGGAATCAAAACTTTAAACTATGTTTAAGCTATGGGACAGTGTTTGATCTATGCAGGAGCTTATGTTCACCTTCCTGCGACAGTATGTTTTGAGGAAAGAACATGAGCTAATTCCTGTACAGTCACCATAGATCTGCTGCTGGATTTTTCTTCTGTTTTATCGTACAAGAAAGAATATTGCTTTATTTAAATGTTCTCTCATTTTGAACCCTTCTTGCTAGTTTCCTTCATCCCATAAAGTTAGCACAGGATTATAGAACCTGTAGTAAGGCGTTCACCAAATTAAAACAAAACCGTTAGTAAGAATCAGACTCGGTCATAAAATTGAGACTGATAGAAGGACGATGATCCTATTTTTAATAAAAGTATATGGGTAATAACGAGGTTGACATTCTTCATTAAAAAAAAAAAAATCATGTTCTTGGAAAATAACTACCAGCCTTCAGTTTCAGTTTTTCTGACAGTAAAAATAAGAACAACAATTCAGCATGTGGGAACTGTAAATTCCCCCTGCTAAGCCAGACCTCAGAAAGGCACTTCAAAGCATCATGTTTTGAAAATGCTGCAGTCATATAAAGTAAACAGGATCTCAGAAAGGGAAAGAACCTGAGCTGGGAAACTTACTATCAGGCCTCCACATACTTCCCTTCTCTCCCGCAGAGGCTGGCAACGCAAAGTTCTGGGCAGCCCTTGCACCTAAAACAGTGACTACAACGGCTGTCTGGGGAATGTTTTGAACTCCAAATTTCCAATTTTTAAGTATTTCTTTGCATTTCAAAAGATGTGCTTACAGCTGCATCCAATGACTTTCAATTTCACATTTTTCACAAGGTCAGATAAAGCGTGAGATACATTTTCATGTGTAGTTCTAGCTCTTTTTATCAGCACTGAGAATTGAATACCATCACTTTCACCCAGGATAAAACAGAACTGAAAGGAAATAAACCTGCCCTTAAAAGAATTTATGAGCCCAGATAACCATAATATGATCTAAATAACTGAAAAAGCCTCTCTGCTGAGCATACAAACAAGTAGAAAAAAATCCCACTCAAAGAGCCGCTATAAAGGGTTCAGTGTCAAATAAATGAGATTTACCAAGTGGGACTTCTCCAAGTCAATATTCCATTTTTTATTAATAAGATGAATAACAAAATAGAGTACATCATTGATTAAAGTTCTTCAAGCCAAAGCTTTTTTGAAGTAGTGTATCAACAGCACATTTATAAGCTTCCAGAGAGTTCTGCTTGGGTTTCTTAACTTGCTTCTTGGTATCACTACGAGAAACAAAAGGGATTACTCTGTTGTCCTACTACAAAAAAATGAACTTTTTAAAATACCACTAAAAGAGTAGTTCCTAACTTCGGTTTGTATAGTTGGAACTACATAACATAGCAAGGAGTGTTTTCTAGTATTAGCCAGAAGATTATCGTCTCTATTATTCATCCTGCCATTAGATAGAACATGAGCCACTGTAAACGAGCCAGGAGATTACACATTTCATTGTTTCCCAAGAACGGTTGAGCTGGAGATCGACTTTTGTCTGTCAGCGTTAGTCCTAGGATGAGTGCAGCCCTCTGGAGGCTCACATGAAGCAGCCAAAGCTCCTTCTGTTTTGTTTTTATCTCTGCCTCCTCCACATCGATCCCATGGAGAATCCCTAGCAGCTAATACCCAGAATATCACTATTGCTTTTGTTTGAGCTGTCAGTAACAAGTGGAGAGGGGCAGGTCAGTAGTCCCTAATTTTCTTAAGAGCTAAACCTTCTGGGCAGAGTTTCTTTCACCCTGAAGCCCTGAAGAGGGTGACAACTGAAGAGAAGAGCAGGCAGCCGCTACCTTCCTTCCCTCTCGCCCAGAGCCCTGCACTGTTGTAGATGCGCTGCCAGCGATGGTGGGGAGGCAGAGGTTACCCGGGGACAGAGAGAGGCTGGCACCAGGCTTGCTCATTCCTGCAGCAAAATCCACACCTCGCCATATGCACGCACTGCTTGCTTTCCTGTGTGCTGTGAAGGTAAAAGTATCGTTGGAGATGCACTTTTAAGCTTTTTTTTCTATTATTATTATTAGTCCTATCTATCTGTAGGTACACCAGAAATTAAATGTCTTCATCTGTCCCTTACCAGCAAAAAGTTACTTGTTGATACTGACATTACTGTTGGAAGTTTCTACACAAGAGCCAAGTTTCTAAAGTAGATTTAATAAGTGAAGGCTACAAAAGAATGCTACAAAAATAAAGCAGATGAAGGAATTTTCCAACAGGCCTGTGAAAACGCTCAGCAGTGATATTCTTCTAGTTCAGATGGGTGCACATATTACTTCTGTAAGTCACCATGATCAAGGCTACTATAGGAAGTGAACAGCTCAGAAAAAGAGCGGATGTTTAAGACTGAATTACAATTTTCCTTTCCAGATAGGGCATTTTGGTTGAAGTCAAACAATAGTTGACAAGTGTTTCTGCTTGAGATAAGAATTCATTTCTACCTCAATCTTGGCACAATATGTGGCGTGCCATTTACCTTTGTGCAGAATTTAAACCAGTCATGGACCAACAAAAACACTCCTGTATAAAAAAAAAAAACAAACAACAACCAACCTAGAAACCCATGCAATAAGCATGCCTCCTAGCATCCTTTTTGACAGTTACATTTTCATGATTTCATTTGCCCAAAAAGCTTTTAAAAGCATGCTAAGAGTACAATCTATGCCATTATTAATCAGAAGAAAAGCATTTCTAAGGTCTAAACCCCAATTTTCTACAGGTGATTTCATAGTATTTTGTAAAATACTTGATCACTTTTATAAGGAAGACAGTTACAGTCTGTGTATATATATACACAGACTATATATACACACACACACAGAGTGCAATACTCTGTTCAGCAGTCCACGCGAGTGATTATCGATGCATAATCCGAATAACAACTCACAATCACTATTATAACACGCAGAAGGCTAAGAGATGCTAATGACCATTGCCATCACTTTACCAAAACAGGAACATTTCTCTTACTGTAGATACTGAGGCTTCCACCTTCAGCAACTTCTGAGGCTTGTTTAAAGTATTTTGACCAAGAAATCCAAGATCTGTGCATTTTGGTAATGGGAAACAAGGGGGGGGGAGAGGGGGGGATGACAATGACTGTTGGAAATTAGAAGGGTGAATGACTGTAATTCCATTTTCTTTTTCCTCTTGTTGGAGGACAGGTACAGGCCATAAACTTCTAATTCTTTAGGAGCGTATCAAGCAGCTATCCATTGTGTTTAGGATAATCATAATTTTCCTTTTTCCTACCTAGAAAGCTTTTTAAATAATGCCTCTGTTCAGGTAAACAGTTTAAGACTTTAATACACCAATAAATTTGTGTACATAATAGTTTATTTTAGTCTGTGAACCTACTTACATAAATGATCTGCTTGTCTGGGAGCAACAGCCAGCAGATCTTCCTTTACTAATCTCCAGTAGATGAAGTAAAAGTTTCTATCCTGTTATATTTATCTATTTAAAGCACGCTTGGGTGTGATTTTTTTTTTTAACACACTTATTTTTGGCAGTGTTACCATTACCTTTACCAGTACTCAAGAATCTTATGTTTATGGTTGAAGGTTTTTTTGACCGTGTACGACACAAAATTTAAAAACTGAATGTCCTCTTCTCTGCAATGGTGAAGTAATGAGAAAGGGTTGGAAATCACCTACAATTCCCGTGAGCATGAGACATCTGACTAAAAAGCCACTTTGGTGGCTGGAAAATGTACCCTGACACACATTTACAGTCAGCTGCGCCTTCCCACTGCTGGTTTCACTACCTCCGTGCCAGTACTTCAGAATGATGTTCCTCGCGTCCTTACCAGCACAGTCGCACTGGCATGTTTTGGAACAGTCCATGGCCCAATGCAGAACGAATAGGAGTCTGAATAGGGTGCCCAACTGCTGAATGTGTTCAGGAATAACATTACCCATAGCAAAAAGCAAGCAGAATATTAGCCTTTTATTTCCTGGTGGGCATAGGACTGCCCAACACGAAGCGAAGCACTGCGATGTCTCATACAATAGGCCACCATCAACACTGCACGTTTCTGGTGCAATTTTGTACCATGAGTCATGGGAGAAATAAGCACCCCGGTTTTATCACAGACAGCACAGCTTGATAAGCTGGCAAACGGGCTGCAAGGGCAGCAGGAGAGGGAGGTCTGGATCTGATGACCAGCAAGCCCTTCCCAGTTTCTACTGCCCTACCCAATGACTTCTACCTCCTGTTTTCATCCAACATGGCCCTCAGAAGAAAATATTAAGTTTCCTGTGAAGTTTCCCTCTAATTTTAAAGAGTTAACGACCGCAGTCAGCTGAACCATGCCGGCTGCACCACTGAACCTTGGTCGCACGACGCATGCAACCATCAGATGTCAGCACCGGCTCCTGTAGCTATAACACGAAAAAGGAATAAGGCTGTTACTTCCCCACCATAAAATAATCTGAACCTGTACAGACGGCGGCACTCTAGGACACTAGACCAGCTTTCCAGCGGAGTTACATGTCTGTGCTGCTTTAGTGACCAACAACAAAGGTGCGCTTTGCCTCCGCTACGCCTTAAGTCAGGCTTTCTGGTGGAGCGAGCCCTTCCCTGGCCGACAGAAAGAATTCCCCTTAAGTCTGTGTACAGCCATCTCACCCAGCCTGCGCTTTGCCAGTGAGGAGCTTAATTTTTAAGCGCCGGCGGGGGGGGTATCCTAAAGCCGGAGGTCATCACAACACGCTCATTCCTACACCAAAGCTGCGCAAGCGGTGACGCCTGTGAAGCAGGATCGGGAGCGGGCCCAGCCGGCAGCGCGGCGCCAGCTGCTCAGCCCC
>NW_010562729.1:0-29671 GCF_000687285.1 Phaethon lepturus
GGATAAGCCAGCGTTTCACCCCGCCTCGGCCACTAGCAACTGGTCTGACAGTGGTTTTATTGCCTATGTGCAATCTGCTTCCCTGTGATGAGTGGCGTGCTCACATCATGTAGAATATCATCCCTGTTGGCGCTGCGGATGCTGCCAGGTTCAGTAATGGAGTCAGAAGGAACTGGGATTCCTCCCTCCGCTTGCTAATGCTTTTCTTTGCCAGCTCCAAATCCCGCAGTGCTCTCCGACTTCGCCAGCATAGACTGAAGTCACGAAACACCCACGCTGCTGTGCTGCCCACACTGATGTTTCCTCAAATGCAGTTATGCTGCTGCTGCAAAACATTTATTCCAGATCCACTCGTGGCCCTTCTGCACCAGAGTTAAAGCATGCTGCGGGGGACAGCGCCGAGCTTTCCTTCACCTGTGAGTGTCTGCTCCGTGGCTAGAGAGCACGTCGGTCTCCAGCACCGCTGTCCTGGTGAAATGGACTGCCGGCACGTTTCAGTTGGATTGTCTCACAGAGCACGATGGTCTCTCTGGAAGGACTGCCTTACATCTGAATCGCCAGTCTGAACACAGCACACATTCAGTCACCCCATTTCTTTTTAAGATCCAAATTTCACTAGGTTTCACACACGCCTGTTGCTCTTGTGTATGGTAAATTATCAACCCCATCAATGCAGAGTCATGAAACTGTATCTAAAGATGATGTTCCTTATGGCAACAAAGTCAGTGCTAGAGCAACTGATGACTCATGCCCTTTCCTTCTCTTAACGGTGTCTTTATGTCACATATGGTTGATAATTAATTAGAAGATATGAATTAAAATGTCTTTCCTTTCTAAGCAACACTTCTGTATGAATTCCAATCATTATCCAGCACAGAGCTCCAAACTTTGCCTCACATACAGCTGAACAAGGTTGTATTGTTACACATAAGTCCTAATCCCTTTTCTGCGTTAAGTACAGAGGGATGTTTTAACCTATTTAAATTTACCTTAATCGTTTGAGTCCATAGAAAACTGATTGTACCTTCTGCTTTGTTTTGGGCAATTCCAAGAAATGAATATGCATTAAGCTGTTTCTCTAGATGTTGCAGACTTCTGTTAGCAATTACAATTACTAAGCAAATACAAAATACATTCCCCGGTGATGCAAAGACACCCCATGGTGTTTGCCACTGCCTGCTTTTACCTTGATGTCCAAAGACAGATGAGGCTCCGTCACGACCTTAGGTTGCAAACAGCCATCTAACTCCTCTGTGCCACTGATATGGATCCCTTTTTCGATGTGGAATCAATACCAACTTGCCTGTACCCAGCTATCAGTCTTGAGACTGCATGATGAAAACTCATTGCCCTTCCTTACACAGTTGCACTGAATAAAGTAGTGACAATGTCATATGTCACCTAGACATTGCCCTCTATCCATGCAGCACTACACCTCTTGAAGAGGCCTGCGTATTTTATTACAAATATATTTCACAAAAATAAATAAGAGAAAATGCAAAATTGCCTATATGATAGCCACATGGGCAGTCTAATTAATGTTCTTCTCTGTTCATGTATAGAAAACAATTTTCTTTTATGTCGTCATGTATTTCCTCTAAAACAGAACTTTAACAATTATTTCTTGGCTCTACTGCACATGACAAATAATTCCCAGGCTAACTCTTTTTCCGTCAAAGTATCAGGTTTTCACTGTGACTATACCCAGCTTAAAATTTAAACACCAAAGTCAAATACTGTTTCTGTTACCTAATTAAGTGTGAAATGTTTTAAATGGAAAAGTAATGAAATAACATCCTTAGGTGCTTTCAGTAAATATTCTGGGATTCAGAGTCTTTATTACAAATATATAATGGCTATTCAAAAACTCTCATACTATAAGCGCTCAAGACAACTTGCAGTGAACGGAAGTATCACTTTTGCTGTATTTGCAAAAATTGTCCTACATTTATGTTTTACTCAAGTAATACTGCTCCTGAAACTGTAGCTAGTTTTAGAAGTTGACACAAATTAGAAAGTCGAAAGACAGCTGAACACATACAAAGTTCTTGGTGCATAGCTCCGGTCCTCGAAGTAATAGCAATATCACCTCATGAAATCAACTTTTTTCTTCATCATTGCTAGAGAACTGTCATATTGAAATAAACCAGTGAGAAGTTACCCCAAGAAGCCTTTGCTGGCTACTGCACTTGCATACTGTCTTCAGTAACTCAGTACAGTTCTTTAACTCTGAAAACAGAGAAAACTTCTCAGACTGAGCTGATCATTAGGTCTTTAATAACTCAGTACCTTACCTGCCAATGCAGGAAAATGATGGACTGCTGCGAAAAGGAGTAGAACAGAGTCACCGGTTCTGCACAACCTCCCCCATCATCCATGGTCACTAGAAAAAAGAACACATTTGCAGCTTTCTCAACAGTCATGTTTCACAAGCTTTTATTTACATTCTAAATCGATATAAAACGTACCTCATTTATTTTTATGTAGTTTCAGGCATTCTTATTGCCACAAGCATATTCTCCTACTCTTTTTACTGTCTCCTTGGTTCATGGAGTTTTGTTTTCAGGAGAAAAATGTAGAAATAAGGAAAGAAAAAAAAGAGTGACAATGTAAGTTCCATATAAAGTCTGGTTTTGGTCCTATTTTCCTGATCTGTTGAACGGCCCGGCTTTCTCAATGAAGAAAAAATTCCTAAATGGATAAAACCCGCTACGTCTCACCTCTGCTCTGTCAGACATTCATGTGCATGATACTGATCTCAGTGCCACAAGATAAATCTCTAACAATGTTACTTATCTTATGGAAATACCCTAATACCTACAAAGATGTAAATAAAATCAGAACCTGGCCCACAGCTCATACATTACCAGGTATTTATTTTTACTTCATTTCAATTACAGACCTCTTTTTTTTTTTTTTTTCCCCCCCCCTAGAACGTTCAAAAAATTGCATTTTGGAATTGAAACTTTCCAGGTTTGAATGAGTGGGGTTTTTTAAGAGAGAAAAATCCATTTGGCTGCATTCCAGTTATATAAAACTAAAATAAAATCTTTAATGACTTAAAAAAAAGTATGCTTTTACTTCCATAGGCATCGTAATAATTACTTTAATTAATTAAATTTATCATGCAAAGAATATTTGCTTAAGTTCCAACATTGTGACACAGATTAAAAGTTTCATGTGTAAAAAAGAGTTTGCTTACATGTGTTAAGATAAGAATATATTCCAAATTTAGGAAAAATATATACCCTCTCAATACTTTAAAAAAAATACCGTGTCATGTTTTAATTTTCTGATCCCTCTCCCCTACTCCATTTTTTAAGGAAACACATGGCGATGGGGAAAAATTTTTTTTTTCCCCTCAGATGCCTTTTTAAGGATTTTTTCTAGTACTGGGTGGTTTTTATCCACTTATTGGGAATAGGATCAGGTCAAAATTGTATTTTGCTTCCATGATGACTGAATGTGTATAAATATTCATGAGTCAACACCTGGGTTGGCTATTTTCTAAAAGCTGTATAACTGTCACTGCAGTTGTATCTGTGGACTGTAACATCTCATTTGAATTCATGAGATCTGTTATAAATTTGAAATATATATGAATTGATATTAAAATCTAATGAAGAACGAGAATCCCATCTGCTACCTGCAATCTAGTAATACCTGCATAAGTTAACAGAGGGAAACAGTAATGTAAGCAATGAAGATGGAAACTTGTTTGTTTATTAAAACTTCAAATTTGTTTTGATCATTCCTTCTAATCCCTGTTGATAAAAATCATGTTCCAATGTGGCTTCTTTCCAGGTCTCTGTAGAGATCTTTGTCTTTTAACCCATTAAAAGTTTGGCAGAGCATCTAACCACCATATTTTTCTTGAAGAAGAAAACTGTAAGTTCCCTAACAGCAGCCTATTTTATCTGCAACTTTGCTCACACATGAGACTTTTGAAGATACCTGCTCTCTTATTTCTGTAGACTGTAAGACAAATTTAATTTAGGATTTTCAACTGAGTTTTATGTCATGAGAACTGCAGGGACAAAAATGGTATTACTTGAACATTTATACTACCTGTAAAGATGCAAGATGTTCTTGATGATACTAAACAACATGTTTTTTTCTCACTTTCCAATACTTTTCAGAACTGATTTTCCACAAACTTCCATCAAGAGTTATCTCTGAGCTCAGACACAGAAAAAGATTCAGCTCTCCAAAGCGACTACCAGGAGACTGCAAATACTAGTGATAACAGGCCATTAACATACCTTTAAAGTGCATTGTTAATTGCTCTCTAAAATTAGATTTGTGGTGAAGGGAGGAGCAGGCAAGTTTTCCACTGATAGCACCAAGGCCAGTAGTTCATAGTGTGCCGCCCCTAGTCCTGGTCACTGGCATTACTCACTGTAATTTGCCATGGTACCATGGCCCAAAAAGCCTAACCAACCCACTCACAGAATATTTATAGTATAATGAGGTGTCACTACTAACTGTAACTTTGTCTAATAGCTATTTTATCAAGAAAATAATTTTTAATTGAGTTTTTATGAAACCTAGAGAGTAACTGAAGCAGTGTAGTACACTGGTCAGCTGTGGGTTGAGATAAGTCCCAGGAAAGCATTAAGCATTTTGCATAGGTAGATACTCCAGGTATGCCATACTTTGCTGAGAACATATGCATTTGCTATGGTATAAATCCATTACAGTATCCAGCAGCCCTGGATTCCACTTGCACTCAAAACTATGTTCATTACACACTGCCAATGTGATCTGTATATGTATTTCTGAACAGAACCAATGATCGTCTTTGACTTGCAGGAGCAGCAAAACTCTAGTTGCAAGAGGGGTCAGACAGCACTCTCCAATGCCTCAATCCAATGGGATCATAAACCCAGAACAGACTCGGAGTTCTGTACGCTAGCAAAGCTGTTTAAGCTATTTAAACTCAAGTTCATCCCAGTATTCTTGGTCATTATTGCTGGTTATTTTCTTACATTTCTAAACATGCTGGAATAAGACTAACTGCCCACTTACTAATAATTTGTGCTGCCTGTAATAATTCTGACCCTATAACACTGAACAGACAGAACTGAGAAAAAATTAACAAAATGCATATATCCATATCTATTTAAAAATACAGGTAACAGAAAACGACACGCTTTGGGGCTAAACTCTAGTTATTCATCTCACCAGATGACAATCAGTGTTTTAACCTGAGAGCTTCCCAACATTTCATTTTTCTATTAGTATTTTCTCAGCTGCCCATGCCCATATACTTCCAAGTGTAAATGGAAGAATCTGTCATACCACCAGAAAAATAGCCATTGCTAGTTATTTCCATAGTCACTGAAGGCAAAGATATTAAAAAACTTAAAAGAAAGACTAGTTTATAGGAACTCATTGATGCAAACTTTAGTGCTGTTCACATAAAATCTATGCACATTCGCAGACAAGTGATCATTATTACCTATTAGATATAAATTAAAAGTAGAATTACACAGTCTAGTAAGGATACTTACAGGATAAAAGCAGTCTCAGAAAGCACCAATGGAACAATGACACAGGCTCCTATTGCTTTTAGATAACATGCTCAATTGTGTCTTAGAAAAGACAGATTTGGACTTAAAGATCTTATATGCGTTATGCTTTTCAAAAGAAGCTATGCTACCACAGATTACTTAAAACTGAGAGATAGAGTCCCTTCTCATCTGTGAGAATGAATGAATTCATAAATTTTATGAATTTAAGTTTGGGCCTTAAATTTTTTTTTTTTTTTTTTTAACAGCATCCAAATAGCACTATGAATTATGTCAAATCACATCATGTTAATGCATGACGCAATATTTCACATTCACAATTACAGCTTTGATTTTCTATGGTTCTTAAGCAGACTTCTAAAGGAAACAAACAAAAAAACCCAACCAAAAAACCCAAACCAATCAAAACATAAATGGGTTTGTTCTTTCACAACTTGCAAGAAATTGCAAACATTTTTTAGGTCCTACAGCCGCCTAGGGAAAAAGTTTGCAATGAGGTCTCTTAATAACATTTAGACAATCAGAAATTAGATAGATAGAAAGCCATTGGCAAAGTATCATCTTGGAATGATCACATAATTTCAGTATTAAGGGGAGTAAGTTCTGATCTCAATGCATGAAAACCTACTATACTAGATAGTGTACAGGATAATATCAATAGCTCAGCCTAAAGAGAACAGAACAAACAAAAGAATTTTTTCTTTGTGTATACCTGACTCCAAATCCATCTGAAATCTACCATCAGTTCACTGGGTGAGAACGAGCTCATTAAATGGGCTATGACTGGATCTGTGCAGATTCATCGGTATTTTCCCTGTTGAAGAGCATGAAAACACAGGGCTGAAGTCTGGCCCTCGGCTATCCCAGTTTTCATAAGTAGGGTCAAGCATTTTCCGTTTTCCTTCTCAAACCAAAGAAAAAAGAAGCAAACAGGGAGGAAGGACTTGTAAGGTTTTTTTCTTTCTTTCTTTTCTCATCTGAAGAGGGGAGGAAGGAAACAAGAGCAGAAAGCTGCAGCAAGATTAGAGAGAAATGCGGAGAAGCTGAGGTAACAAGGAGTTAGATGGACGGAGATGACATCCACTATGTAGACTTCAGGAAAATAAAGAATTTTTTTATGTGCAGATTAAAAGCAGAATATCCTAATGAACTAAAAATCTTCTATTTTCCCTAGATTCATCAAGCTCCTTTACTAAAGACAGCTATAAACTGTCAATATTGGCCCCTTGTGACTGCCTCCATCATACACCATAATTTCTGTCTCCGTATCACTGAAACATACACGATCAGCTAGAGCATTTCCCTTGGCAGATGCATTTAAATGCACCAGTGGTGCCAACACGCTGGCTTCTGCAACTGCCTTTCACCCTGCAGCTGCAGCAACAGGAAGAATACTTCAAGGACAAACTTTTTAGCAGGGTCTGTAGAGATAGGACAAGGGGTAACGGTTTTAAACTAAAAGAGGGCAAATTTCAACTAGATAGAGGGAAGAAATTTTTCACAATGAGCGTGGTAAAACCCTAGCCCAGGTTGCCCAGCGAGGTGGTAGATGCCCCATCCTTGGAAACTTGGAAATTGAGGGTCAGGTTGGACGGGGCTCTGAGCAACCTGCTCATTGCAGGGGGGTTGGACTAGATGGCCTTTAAAGGTCCCTTCCTGCCCAAACTATTCTGTGATGATATGCCTTCTCCAGAGGTAGGAAGAGGAGGCAGCAGCAAAGCTGACTTGTTACAATTGTTGTTACTCACACAGAAAAAAAATTCTGCTTTGCTAATAGAAATCTGAGTGTTTCACAAATGGCACAACAGATGCAGTGCACTGATGAAAACGATGTAGACAGTGATGCTGCAAAACTCTTCAGGCAGAAACATGGTTGTCATGTACTGAACATCTCACATGTACATTGCCACGGCAATGATTTTAGGAACGTTTGGCAGGGCCCTAAGCTAAACTCCTGCTCTTTCTGAAGTATTCCTTGGGGTTTGCATTTCCAGATGGAGAAACAATAGAGCTGAGTTCATCGTGTCATCTTCAGGATGACATCTTCCACAACGACACACCCCCCATCACTGAGATACAGTGCCAAGCATTGGGTATGAGCCTAGCACATGAGGTGGAAATGGAAACCACAGCCTTCTGCTGCAGAGATGCAAGCCAATAGTTGTGTCATCTCAAGACCTTCACATAAATCTTTATACACTGCTCTTTATGTTACAAATTGATAAATTGATAAAAATATTTGCTGCCAGAATCGGGTCGTTCAGGTGGCAGGACAGGAGTAAAGAGAACAAGCGCAGAAGTAGGTGTCGAGGTACAGTTTTCTAATGCACAGTGTACTTTTTATGCATTCCTGGAAGCATAGAAGACCCTATAAATCTTAATTAAAATTGAATAAAAAAAATTTCAAAATTAAAAACAAAAATCACTACTACCTGGAAGATAAATCAAGACCTTACCTTGGGAAACAGGTTGGCAAAGGGATGACTGGCCAAGAATTCATTCATAGCTAATCTGTGCTAGACATACTGTTTAGCTGCATTCTCATCTTCTGACTCAAGGTCTGCCTCATTTGCTAGGTCCTGTCCTTTAATCTCCAAATACAATGGCAAAGTGATTGCCAGTGATTTTATGCTTTTCAGTACCCAGGACAATGGGGCTGCTCAACTACCTCAAAGAGCTAATACGTACTTCATGATGAGAAAGGAACGGCCAAAACCACCAAGTAAAGTTTGGGGTTTTTTTAACTATTCTGTAGCATCTCTATCAACATACGGAATTTTCAATACTATATTTTTTAAGTACCTGAGATTTTCTTAAAGTAAAAAAGCATGGCATCTGAGAATTTTTTTTGTCTCAATATGCATTTCATCCAGTTAAAATATTTAAGATTCATTCTGAACTGTATTAGTCCACTGTGATTCAAAATGTTAAATACTTCATCAAATACTATCAGATAGCAATCTGTGACTATAAAAGTGAAGTAATTGCACAGTGGGCTTCTACAGCAGCTTATAATCTCCTTAACTTTTAAAGAGGAACCTCATTTTGACATTTGCTTGGCTTCCTGTGGGCAGCCTGTGTGTCTGGGATGTTTATGCCTTTCAGACTCATTAGAAACTATATTATAGCTCACTAAAGTAGAGCCTTCTCACTGCAACAAGCTTCAAAAAGAAAAGAGGACATTTACAGAAAAAGAATTGAGGACATTTACAGAAAAAGAAATGAACGGGGACAGCCCTCTCCTTCGCTTATTCTTTGCTCAATGTTAGATATTTATACATGTATGAAAACACATAGACTCCCTGAATCCAGTTTCTTCTACTGCTTAAGTCAGGTGTGAAGCTGTAATTCCATATTTGCAACATTACTCTCTTCCTCTGGAAATGATTGCCATTTTACAAAATCAGTGGTTTAGAATTGTTCTGTAGAATAAATAAAGAGGAAAAAGGATCCAACCCTGTGTGACATTAGATGTTGAATGTAATTGTAAAAGTCCTTGGAATAATAACTGTGTAAAGTATTTAAGTTTGCGGTAATAAAATTCCAAGAACCAAAAGATGGATACAGAGAAAAATATTGTGCAAGAGGAAAAAAAATTCTTTCCAAACAAACAAAAGATGACCATTCTACCAAGCATTATTTTACACATATATACAAAATATATGTACACATACATATACACATACGTGCGCATAGATACACCCCTATAAGCTGTATCCCAAATCATATTTCAGAATTATATTCAATTTCATTTTAGAATGAAATACTGATTAAACCCTGGCTGGGGAGAGGAATATGAGGAACTGCTATAGACTTAAATTGTATGGAGCTGCAACTTAAAATGAGATTAAATTCCTTTCAGTCTTTGCTTAAGAAACAGCCCTGGCACTTGCGGCATGACAAATGAAAAAAAGCACAGTAGGTTAAAACTAGATTGATATTGATTGACTATATACTGAAATTTCCCAATATATTTGTGTTTATATAGGAGGGCGTCTCTCGACTAAGAGGCAAGCGTAAGGTTTGCACCATCATCTTCACTTGCCAGGAAATTAGAGGGACTGAAATTAAAACCTGAAGTCTAGGATCCAAAAAGACTGCTCTTCTAAAGGGTGCTGTAATGATCTACCTCAGTTCAGGAGACTGACTGCTCAGCCTGCTGAGACTGGAGCTATGAAACCAGCACCAGCCAGGTGTGTGTCCTGTGTCTGATAGGCAAACTCTCCCCTAACGTCAGTCTGAGTTTCCATCCTAGGTAATTATCAGTGCATTTGATATTTTATTACCTCTCATGGAGAGTAACAGAGGAAACATCTGCTTCCTGTAACGGCTAGATGATACCACTTAAAGAATGTGTTATGCCAAAAATAGATAAAATGTTGAAATAAAATCCTTTCTGCTATCAAACATTTGGCAGTGTAATATAGAAGACACAGCCAGTGTCGAAAAAGAACGGAGGCTGCAACAAAGTGAGGAAGCTGCCTTTAAGGAGACTTCCTGCTAGGAAAAATTTTTGCAGGTGCTGAGACAGCAAATGACTAAAAATTGATTTAAGAAGAAACATGTATTTATTCTCACTGAAATACTTATCTCTTTGGCATATTTTTTCCTGCAGGCTCAAGAGATGCCAAACAAACATCTGTCCAGATCCTTAACAATACATAGAGTATAGTTAATGTAAAGGTAACTGGGACGTAAAATATGCAGTTAATATCTCAGATGGAGGGAAGCTTTCAGGACAGGAAGATTAGCATCTGACGGGATGATGACTTGAGATGACAATCCAGTGCAATAAAATACTCTGTTAGAATAGCAACTAACCTCTTGCAAAACTGGTGACATTAATTATAAAATTCAACAGATAGATGAAACTACTGCAAAAGGAAGGATTAAATGCTTTTGAACCCCTGCTTATACTGCAACATTATTTCTTCAGAAGCTTTGTGTAAATAGCAGAATAGCTTCAATTGTTTAAAAGAAATGATGGCAGCAGTGGCATGGACAACAATGAGAAGGGGGTAATTAACCTGCTGACAACACAACAATAAATTAAAAAACACTCAACAGAGGACACTGTCTCAGGAGCATGCTGGAGGTTGTTACAGTTAGAATCTTACATGAGCACCAGAAATATGACGTCTTCTGCCAAGACGAGATAAGGATCATGCTTGTCTAATAAATGGCATGCTGAGCCGCCAGAGAAAAGGAAAACGAAACCACTATTCACAAAGAGCACTAAAAACTGATGCACGACCTGCAGTGCACCTGCATCTGCAGATACATCCACCATTGTTCCAAGAGCTACATGAAGGGATATAACGCTGGTCAGCAATTTCTGAGGGACAATTGTAATAAAAAATAAGAACAAACTTGCATTCTTTTTTTTCCCCTTTTGATTTCAAAAGCTGTAGAATGTAATGGGTGAAATCTGCTGCCATTAAAGTAAAAAGTAAACCTCCTACTGATTTCAAAGCACGCTTAATTTCACCTAGTGATTTCATAAAATACACACAATGAAATAAGAAAATTCCTTACTGTTTAATTGTTCTTAGTCCTACTCCATTGCCATTAATTTGTACAACTCCCCCCGGTATTAATTCTAGCCCATTGAAGTTTTGGCATCTTCACTGTATTCACTGGGACAGCAAGTTTGAAGATTTATTTACATCAGTGATGATCTAATCTAATCTTACTTAAAAGCGGTTAAAAATCCGTAATAAAACTAAAAAGATGTTTCCCGAGTATATTCTGCCAGGTGAAGAGAAATGAACAGTGCCATCAGAATCGAAACCAAAATAAAATCCTATCTGTTTGCTCTAGTTTTATTGCAATGCACTGGCATTCATGGTGATTTTTTATAGTTCCCCTTTTCTAACTACCCACCTGGCATTTTCACGGCTGGAAGCAAATGACTTCTCTTTTGGGAGGAGCTCACATTCTTGGCTGATGATATCCAAGATCATGCTCTGCCACACAGAGATTGCAAGACTTCATTGACTTGATCAACACTTAACACTTCCAGTGGAATGGCACACATAATCCTTTAACTGAAAATCCTGTAAAAGGCAAAAATAACTAAGCAAATCCAGCAAGAACAGTGGATCAAGCCATTATCATCATCCACAGACTATCAGATACACTCGCCGTTAGCACAGCCCACTTGTACAGCTCTGCTTGTGACCACTGAACTGTGGCACCAGATTGTTTCGAACCAGAAAGAAGAGTGTCTTTTACCAAATCATCGCCAACACAACCTGTGGTACCAATACAAGAAACCCTAAAAGAATACTTTAATTATTACAAGAAAAACATGTAAAAATGGATCACTGCACACAGTCATGTAGCTACAGGCTACATTTATGATGTACAGATTTATAGTGTGAAATTGTAGTATTATGCAGTATGATTTACAGTATGGAACTGCTTCTAAAAGATCAGCTTGAACTTCAGCACTACTGGGATCAAATCCCACTCAGAAGAAAATAAAATGAGGGAAAAAGTGAAGCAAAGAGCATTCAGACTTTAAAAAAGAAAAAATAAATGGAGAGACTGAAGAGTGAGAAAAAAGGAGGAGAGAGAAACAGCATTTTGCCAAAAAGTACAATATGCTTACTTAACCTGAATTCTCTTATAGCTGATGCAAAGTCTCCTTTGTTGTGTATCAGCTTTGCAGTGAGCCCAGTAAAAATGTAGAGAGTGGGTTTGAACTAGTTAAGTGGTTTAGGATTCATCCTCCCCAGCACATAGCTGGGAAAACTTGACTTTCAAATGAATTTACCTTTGGAGCATGGCAGGGGGTGGGGAAGAGAGAGGGAAGAAGGGAGGGAGACTAATCACTGCAGAAAATAAAAAAAAAGATTCAAGAGCTTTAGATAGGTTTGCAAGTAATTCACAAAACCTCAGTTACCACTGTAGAAATTGCATCCGAGCATAAGTGTCTCAAGAATGACTTTAAGAATTGTGAGAATCACAATAAGGCATGTATTCTTTCTTTTATAAAATGCTGAAATCCGAAGCTAAAAAGTTCAGTTCAAATCACAGATATCGATGCCCATTATCTCACTGCTTTGTGACAAGGCAAAAGGAAGAAGTTAACTGAGACTCCAATACGTTCAGCTTCAAAATTTTGGTAAATTCTCTGTTACTCTTTACTTTGAAAGTGGACTGGCCTTCATGAGTATCTGGACACGGACAGCAACACTTCACAGATGAGCAAGTAACATATCAAAAAAAACCCTTAAAATTGAAACTTCTTATTAAAAAAAAGATATAAAAAAATTTTCTGTGATCACTTTTGCACATAAACAGAGGTGCTCCTGCTGTTATTCATAGCACAACTTAAAGTCCGCAGATCTTTAAGATCTTTAAAATCAATTACTATTTTTTTTTACTGGCAAGTTACACCAAAAACATATGAACTTTAAACCATAAATCGCTATAAATCCAAAATCTCATATTCAAAGTGGGCATCATTCACTTTTCTTCCAATCAATTATCTGTTTTTCCTGCTGTTTCTTCTACTGCTCTGTGATTGTACGTGTAACTTTTTTCACACTCAATGTAGTTAAAATTACTCATGCCACATTCTAGATACATAGATAGATCAAATAATGTACGTTAAAAGAGTTCGGTCATCTAAGTCCATAACGGCAGTGATCTCTCATGGCCTAGATGACAATGATGTTAAATAAGAACAACGTCCAGAGACCGTGAACAGTGCAATGACAGATATTTTTCCACATAAATCACAAAGAAACAAAACCACACAGAACTTAGGAGTATCTGGAAGAAAGAGAGTAAACGATTCATGGGGAGATGCATCACACTTACAAGATCACGCTACGGACAAACTTACTTCCAGAGATGGCTAGCATGGAAACGTTCCTGGCTTAACCTTAGTCTGCACAGTGTGTTCATCTTTCGGCTCAGCCTGACGCTAGACAGAAAGCCAAGACGCACCAATTATCTCACACAACGGATGCTGAGATCAGATTGTCAACAGCATACTGAGGCTCAGGGGACAAACACTGGCGCCCTGGTACGTCCTGGATTTACACAGCCTAAGCATTTGCACAAACCCGTTCCAGCCAAGTTGGGATCACTTGGAGTTCATGAAGAAACAAGACTTAGCTAGGAGGTAGCAGAGAGCAGTTTCCTAAACCGTGTGTCAGCTGCTGCGGACTGGGTTAGCACGCTGGGCCCGCCCGCGCGGGCTAATTCGTCCAACGTGGCTGCACGTTTCCCATATTAGAGGCTCTCTGCGCTTGGGGGAGGAACGCGGGGCCGTCACACAGTCGTTAGGACATGCCCATTTTCACTGCCTTTCACCTTCTGAACAGCTGCCCACTCTCTGCTTAGGCACTGCACGCGCTCGTACCATTAACAGCTTTGGGCCACTGTCACGTGCTGCTGCCAAGGCAGGTATAAAACGAAGACTGAGGTTCATCGCCGTTGGCAGCTTATATCTGAAGACATCTGATACTTTCTTGCCACAGACAGACTTTCCATGCTCTAGCTGTGCCAAGTTTGTTAAGCTTCATAGCTGGGCTAAAAAGGAGAAGGGAAAAGTCTTTTTTTTCCCAGGTATAACGTGGTTTGCAGCATACGATCAAATAGTCTCTCCCCTCCTAAACAACCCTGTGGACGCCCAGCGGGTGTTTGTCTAGTCGCTCCTGATGGGAGGCCACTCCGCACAGCCCTTGCTGAATAAGCCCCACGCCGCGTGGTGCAGCAGCAGCTGCTGCTGGTGAGACTCAGCACGTGGCGGGCTGCGAAAACGGCTGTGTCTCCTGTCAGGCCATGAACCTCTCTCTGCTTACCTCAGCCCCCCAGGCCCCAGCATAAATGTTGACAGAATTGAGCAGAAAGTTAATTTTTATCCATTGACACAGTCCCTGTGTACTGCTTAGGAGAGAATGAGGAAATGAAACAAGGATCTATGTTCTACCAATAAAGCTCCATATGAACTATTTTCTACACACACACACACCCCCCCGAAATCTATTTTGAGCAATAGGCATTTCAGGTATGTTTCCAATTGTTGTATTTACCATATAACACAATTATCTGAAGGGGGAGATGAATTGCAATAATATAATAAACGGTTCATAGGAATGAATATACGCATTTCAGTTTTGTAGCCCTCCTGTGAATTGAACAGATTCCTGTAAGCTTTTGTTTAAAAACAAGTAGCATGATTAGAGTGGAAAACAATACAGGCCTTAGATGATTTAAACATGCTTCTGAAATATTAACATTTCTCAAAACACTTCCTTTTCCCAACTGTTTTTCCTTAGTGAGCAGATTTGGATCAGGTGGATTACCTGGTTTAGCTGAGATTTTACTTCAAGCTGCCGTCAGCAAGAAAAGCAGAAAATGCACAGGACAATATTATTACACAAAAGAACTGCTGAGACTATAATGCCCACTCACTGTAATGGCCCATTAGTGCCGAAACATTACCCTCTTCTGATGGCAATCAGATTGTACCTGCTAATTACTCATACGTACGGGTGTCATGTTGACTTCTGCTACTCGATTTACTTAGATATATACATAGCGCGTACGAAGGGATTGTTAGAGGAAAACAAGAAAGGAGTAGATAAAACTAACGGTTTGCAAATATTATTTTTTTCTGTTATTAGCATCACACAATTTGTGTGTGTGAGCTATAGATCAGAGGTGTCAAAATAGGAAAGGGACAAAAGAAAAATAATAGTTTAATGCATTAAAAACGTGAAAAAAGAAACAACAGGATCAAGAAATAATAGGTTTAATTTCACTTTAATTCACTTAATATTATGCCAATTATGTCAGTTTTCTTCCCTTCACAGGGAATCATTCTCAGCTGTAAAAGTCTTTGGTGAATACCCCTATCTTTCTATCACGGAGAATCTGTAAGACGCAGCATCCTCGCCTCAACTTCACACATTTCCTGAATCATCGGATGAAAAGAACAAAACATTAAGAAAGTGTGAATCCTACCACGATAAGAAAAGATCACAGGACCTCTAACGCTACAATTATTATAGCTGTGAGAGTTGCTGCTCTCTGCTTACATTTTCAATACAGAAGGACAATGAAAAGGGAATTTGATGTGGCTTAGGCACAGGTTCCATTTTAAATTTAGGCATGAAGGCTTTTCAGTTCTTTCTCATCTATTTAGAAGCGCTATGTCCTACAGACTGATAAATTTCATTGGAATACAATGCAGTCCAAGACTATTTATGTTTCCAAAGTGCCACAATACCACGCTGATGATAAAGCTGTGCAGAAACAGTAACGTAAAATACAGCTTACTGCAAACACAGGAAATATTTTTGGATTTTATTATCTATACCTGTGAGGATTTGTACCAGAAAACTACTGATAGGAAAAGACAAAAAATTGCTGATATATCACAGCACTAGAATCATGTTAGTTTATGAAATGTGTTTGGTAACCATGGGTACTAAACAATTTTATAAGGACTTCACATAATCTAGGAACTATAAATAGATTTGGAAGCAAAGTAGGAGCTTAATTGCAGTATCCATGGGTTGGGAAGCACACTCTTCTTTGTAACATCATTCATTTCTATTTGTTCCAATAAGCGTTTTTCAAGTATTTATGGCAATACCATAATCTCTTTTTTTGTGTATTTCTTCTTTTCTAGCCTACCATCCCCATCTCTTGTGACTCAGTCAAGCTAAGCCTGGGTGATAATGAACAGGGGAGTCATCACAAGATCTCATTCAATTTATTTAAATTTTAGAGGAAAGACTGCAAAATAACATGTACTAGCCGAAGCTAAGAAAAATTAACCATGCAAAAGATGCACAGAGTATTAGTCAAGAAGTTGACAGAAAGTACTGTTAAAACACAGGTAGAAGTATTTCTTCAATGTTATAGCGTATTTTTTTTTTTAACTCTTTGCACACTTACCTTTAAAACAAAAAAATGCAGAAGAACTGAATATCTCCTGAAGACAAATGGCTAAGTATAGTAGGCTGTTCCCTACCTGAACTGTGGAGGACTCAACATGCAGGTAACTCAGTCAATTAAATAATTTAATTCATGGTCTAAACTGCTTCAAAACAAAGCTAACAATAAATTAGGTTCAGTATTGCAGCTTCTGAAGAGAGCTTAGAAATTCATGACAATATGGAGAATTCTGCTTCAACAGAATAGGGGCTGCTTAACTATAACTTCTATTCATACTTTAGCGTTCTCCTTCATCACCCACACCTCTCCTTTCAGCATCTGTGCTTTGAGAGGAAAAAACACTTGCAGATTTTTGGGGAGATTTTTCTAGTGTAAACAGAAAAAAAAAGCAGCAGCTTGTTTCAAGATTACGCAGACACCTCACAATGAAAACACCTTGGCCGCAAAAGCTGAATCTGTTGTCAACTTTGTGGACGTTTCTGATGACCTGCTTACATTTCAGTGACTTCTATCTTTATTAAGCCCTCTTTCATTGCAGTATTAGCAAAAGCTACACACATATATATTTTCTATAAATGAATCCCCACCCAATCACCAACATCTCTAATTTAATTTTAACGATTGCTTCAAAATCTGAACGAGCCAGTCTAATAGGGCCTGTGCCATAATATTCAAACTCTGCTGAAAATCAAAGTAATAATGCAGTGGAACGTCAACCACAAGCCACAGTTCAAGTTAGCATAATTCATCATCTGTTAATCAAATCACTCTGGGCTTCAGGGCTGTGGCTAGGCTGGGTGAAGCAACTGGCAGCAACGCTTGCAGTGAAGACAAAGGCTGGGAGCACACCAAGCCAAACGCATGCAAATGCTCCAGCAGTTTTTCCTCTGTCAAACTAATTCATGGGTACTCAGTTTTTAATAGGAAAGTCTTAATGAATTTAACACAAATGGCTCTTTTTCTAAAGGCTAAATAGCATATGGATTTATACTTATGTAGCTGGAACTAATTATAGATTTTTTTTCATACTTTTTGGCTCCCCTTAATTGTTAAAGTGGAAAAATATGTATAATACAAGATTTAGGCAAAGAAATGTTTTTCTCATCCTAGCAAGAAGTCTCAGTTATTAGATTTCTCATTTTAAAATAAAAGTCTCCATTAATCTTTGCCAGCACTGGCTGGCCACCATCAGCTGTTTAGCTAATAGCTAAGCATTTTAATTGTCTAAAGAGGATTTTCATTACTTACCTGTGAGTATTTGAAAAGCTAAAGTGTTGAGGGTTTACTTGTACTCTGCACAAAGAGACAGACCAGAGGATGCCCCAGGGAGCTCAGGCGATCCCAGACACACTGGGGCCCTCCAGCCCCAGCACATCAACACCCAGCCCAGCTGACAGGTCTGCAGAGATCCCCTGCCGAACTGCCCAAAGGAACAGGCTCCTGCTGGGCAGGCCTCTGCTGAGGGAGAGCAGTGCTTTGCAAGGAGAGACACAGCACGAGATCTGAGATGAAGGAGAAGGCCAGGAGGACCACTGCCGTCCCACTCTGGAGGTGACCAGGTCATTCCCCAGCAGCCTTAGAGCTTCCCATTATGTGCCTGGGACTACATTTTGTATCATTGGCCAGAAACTATTCTTTTCATGGGTAAATATCTTCATGATCATAAAAAGAAAACTTAAGAGAACGATGGTGTTAAAACAAAACTTACCTTTTTCCTAGTTTATTCCAAAGTTGTGTCTGACTTCATATTCGTTAACAGGCATCCTCATGGTCAAGCTTGAGCTAATTCAGGCTAATACTATAGTCTTAATTAAGTTTCAGGAGTGAAGCCCAGTGAATAGAGGGTTCTTACTCACATACCTTTCAGCAGAAATGTACCCATTTAGGTATGAATTCAGTTACTCTAGAAAAATTTAAATTTTTACCCTGTTTTGGTTTTTCAGTATTCCCTAGAGAAGGAAATCCATGACAGTTATCTCACTAGATAGTACTTTCTTCAGTGAAGGTTAGAATCTTAATGCGACTGTAAATTAGGCTTTCCTTGCAGAAGGCAAGGAAACTTCATTAATTAGTATCAGTTGCAGATGTGGTGGCCCACCTAAATGGTTAGCTGCCAAGCATTTTGCTTCTTGTAAATTGGAAAGTCAAAGACCCATCACAAAGCACGAAGATGACCAAATGATTGGCAACTTATAAACAGAAGTAAACCAGGATATAATTTACATACATAATGTGCCTGTCAAGGTAAAGGACATATATCTACCTAGCTGATGGTGAGTGTATACGTCCATGAGATGGGATACAAGATATGTTTTATCTTTGTGTTAGTAATTCCCTTTTTGGACCTTAATTCTATCAAGCATCCATAAATGCCAGAGGAAACTGAAAGTATAGTAACTATTAACATGTCTTCAGTTCAAGCCATTTTCTTTTCTTCAGAAGCTACACTGAAGTCTTTTTGTAAGTTTTACCCTGGCTGAAAGAAAGACTGGAGTTTTACTGAAGGAAATGATTTGACTCTTTCTGTGATTCTCCGATGAGGTTAGATGACAAAAAGAAAAAATAAGAGCAATTTTACTTCATCTAAACATGAAGTATAGGACAGAAATGGCAATTATACAAAAAATATGTGATGATTCACGTATTAGACCTGTAATTGATTAAGATGAAAAATAGGGCAGCATTATCATCACTTATACTGAAGGAGGTGTCTAGTTCATGCAAGAAAATTTTATAGACAAAAGAATATTTCAAGAAATATTTAAAACTAGTATGCACTAATTACAGCAGATGATTATAAATTCTTAAATACTTTTTTCTAAGTCTGTATTACTAATAAGATCCAAACATTCCAGTTATTTCTCTAGCACAAACATATTTGGGTCTCACAATAAACCAAGAATGCTCTCAACTTACAATTTGATCAGCATCTTTGAAGGTTTAAAAGAGATTCTGAAAATCCTGTGAAAGTCCACTATGGAATATGTATTTAACATGGCCTTATCAAGCAAGCCAGCTATTGGAGAAATTGAAACCTCCTTTCTCCAACAGCAGTAAATATTCATCTGTGGAGTCCTGCAAATGCATATGGTAGTCAATATAGAAAAAAGTCATTAACAATCAGAGATTAAGAAAAAGCTTAATTTGCATCTATTAAGTGAGTTAATTTCTTTGATCAGCATTATCTAATGGAACAGCATTTGAAAGTAAATGGTTTAGGGCTAACATCTGGGACAAACTGCTCTCAGTCAGATTTAGTGGGACATTTAAAGAAATTCACAAAATAATATGATTTTCCTTACCTGAGGTTATGCTGACATGCATCTCCCACAGACTTATGCACCAGTGTAGTCTTCCCGTGAAATTCCATTTTGGAAAAAAGTCCATCCAGCCACCATGTTCCCCGCCCCGCCCCAGTTACAGATGTTCTGTATGTTAATGTTTATGTTAACCTTAGAGCGCACATGATCTTATGAAAGACGCTAAGCATACCGGTTTTCCACTTCCACATTCCCATCAAAAGATCTGATTTCTTCTTTCTTTTATTAGAGACAAAACCAGTAGTCTGCAATTTTTTTTTTTTTTATGGGAAATAAGCTGACTAACCCTTTTTTAAAATTAAACAAACCGATTTGAATTCAGATTTAAGATTTCAATATTTTGAGGTAACTGATCTTCATTTTGGGTATGATAAATAAACAATATTGGCCTCATTAGTTTTGTTAAAAACTAGTAAAACTAAAATTTGGTTTTATTTTTCATACTTTTTCTCTCCCTCCCCCACCTTGAAGTTGCCCAAAGGAATTCTTAGTGTTTTCTGTGCAAAGGCAGGAGAAAGAGGAGCAAGACATTGTGGATTTTGCCACTGACAGCCTCTCTACAGTCTCTCTGACAGGCTACGTCACTACTCCGTGCCTCAGAACACCATTCCTTATACAACAACATTCAACATGTGCAAGTGCTTAGGGCCTTCTGCTAAAGGATGTTCAAAGAAGAAACAGAGAGGTAAAGCTAGGTCCCATGGGTTTTGGCCAGACCTTCGGTGACTGCTAGGAAGAAGGCGATAATCTGTTAGGTAAGAAGGTAGTGTGCTATGGATAGCCCCCTCTGTATGTAACTACCATGACTTTTATTAGACAATAGTCTCCTCTTAGCTTGAGATACCTAGCTCTCAATCAACCACAAAATTTGGTTCTTAGAGCTGATTTAAAACCATAACGTACATCACAGGTATTGTAAAAGTCAAAGCAATACAGGCAGAGATTTACTCAGATCTGTTGTTAATACTGTCTAAGTAGCAAGAGCAGTTAGTAACTGTAGATTTTAAGGTTAGCTTCAAAAGGTGAATTACTATGAAATCTAATCATTGTTTAAAAGGAAATACATAGTATACAGAGAGCCAAGTAAGCACAGCTTCCAGTATAGTATCATGAAAATCTGCATTTCACAGAACTAAGCTAACATGAAACTGCAAAATGAAAGCAAAGAGGTTCCCCTCTTAGTTCTTCCTCGGACAGATTTTTGACTAGTTACATACAAGACAGTAAGCTGTGTGGAAACTTTAGGTTTTCTATTAAAATTCAAACTCATAAAGAGCTTTCTCCTCCACAGTATCATCCTTAGGGTCTGTTTTATCTTTTCCAAGGGACAAGCAAAATTTCACCACTGCTCTATTAAATTCCTACTGCAAGGATGAATAAGTCAAAGGCTGAAGCCACCTACTGTTACTGTGGTTACCAAAGTTTCCTACCTACCGAACCGTGTTCCAGTCTGGATATTTCAAGTTTCTGTTACGGGTAATTGTGTTTCTTTCCTCTTTGCTGTTATTCGAACACAGAAGTATTTTGTACCTTCAGAACAGTCCTTGACTTCCATCCTCTGGCCAGTGTCCTAGGATGCACACCCTCCTCGCCTGCTATTCAAGTGCTTTCATTTACTCCATCCTACTCCACAATTCCAAAACCTACAGAAAAACTGGTTCTTGCAGTGGAAGGAAATGAGTTACCAAGCAGAGGACATGGAGCATCTTCCAGCCGAACACCCCCAAGGGCACTCGCCTACCCTGCATGAGCTACGTAACAGGGCAGTGTGATATAATGAACAGCTACAGATTGACCGTATAAAACCTACTTTGTAGGGCTTGTGTTTTAAAGAAGCACCAGACATCCTAAACACACGTAACAGACTCTGAAGTGGGCACATTTTTTCTTTCTGCTTCTAGAAAGCTGTTTGGTGAACAGCAGCAGCAGGACAGCAGTGCTTTGCACTGTTTCGATAATAAAACAGGCCATTATTTTATAGAATTCAATTTGGCAGCTTTAATCCAGGGTAAATGTGTGGTTGGACCAAACTACAAAGAAGTTATTGATGCAAAACCATATAATAAGGTAATTCCTATGTTACATTCCTACCTAGACTATAGAGAAACTAACAGAGCAAGATTTTGATGTTATTAAATGGCATCTTTGATATTGCAAATACTTTGCAATTGCTCACTTTTTTAACAATGCACTGGCAATCCCACTAGGAAACACATAAATATTTATCTAATATAAAAGTGCAATAACTTGCTGAGATAAAAAATTCAAAGAGCAGTTCTTTGCCTTCCTCTCCCCTTGTATTTTTTCTTCCATGGCACATATACGCTGTCTGAAGCATTTTCTTTGGTTCCTTTAAAATTAGCAACAATTGTACTGAGCTTTTAAAGTGAAACAAACCTGTGAATCTTGACAGGATTTAATTAAACCCTTCTTATACTTATTTAATTTTAAAATAACCGCCCTTGGGGGGTGGGGGAAGGCAAGAACAGCTGAAGAATCAATGAATGACCTAGGGCATTAATCAAACTCGAATTGGGGGGATATAAAGACTCTCTGAGGAGTTACTAAACATCAATTTGCAAGTTCTAATGCAAGAATGAAGTTAAGAAAATAGCCTTAAAATTTTCTAATATTCATATCCTTGGGCAACTGCAAAATTCAGAAACTAATTTACTAGGTACACCTTTTTAAATTACTAGGATGTTTTCAAGAATAAAATGTTGATCCTTTCACATCTTTTCCAGGAAAACTTTCAAATCATGGGAGGGCCTTTCCTGAAAAATACTTTTCATTGACTGTCTTCCATGTTTTATCTGGTTTCTGTGACATGGCTATGTCAGGTTCAGACAAGGAGAGCATCACAGGAAGCAGTCTAGGGATACAAAATGTACTTGAATGCTTGAATCAGCTTAGGAGTTAATTAAGCCCTTAGAACTGCGCAAATAATTAAATTATTCACAGGGATGCAAAATTTAGAGAATAAAATTCCTTGTAAAACAAACATAATACAATATTTAAGGTAATTTTTTTCTTTTTCCTTTTAAAACAAGGAAAATTTACTTCTAAATTTAAGGTCTTGAACCCGCAAGATTTTGTTTAAATGTTTTGCTTAAATTAATTCATTTTTGCTCGATTCGAAATTGCTCAATCTTAGGCTTTTTAATTTGTCAGGGCTAAATTAATTTTAACTATCTTAACGCAAAAACCTATGTCGATTAACTTTAGTAGAATAAGCAGTGCCCAGCAAAGTGCATTTCTGAGTTGGCAACAGGGATACCAAGAAACAGAAACCCTAATACTTTTGAGGCTTCATAAGGAAGTAATTTTCACCTCAAAATTAGGGATCGCTGAAAACAGCGGTACATCAGGGAATTGCTGAAGTCCTCTGCTTCCAGGACAGCCGTTACAATACAAAATGAACCTAGGCGATAAACTCCCAGGAAACTTTGATTTTATGAGTTAGGGCCTTCAGGGTTCGTGCTACGTATAAGTTAATGAGGTCTATGTATTGTGATAAAAGATTGGCCTCTTTTTGCCTTCTGTTGACTGACAAACGCAGACAGTTTTCAGCGACAGAAAGCCGCTGAGAAACGAGCCTTTGAACGTTTTCAGGCCCGTCTCACAGAACGGCCTGGAGCCGCAGCGTCCCTGCCCAATGCCCAGAGCATCAGGGAAAGCTGTCCTCAAGCAGAGAGATGAGAAGCCTCTTCAGTGACCATGCTGCTGCCCATCTTCCTACTGACAGCCACATCTACTTACGGCATCACGGTACAGGCCCCAAAATCACCACGGCTTCTGAAAACCTTGGCCTGGTGCATGTCTCTAAGCCTGTCCTTTCACATGATGTGCTCTTAGATTTTTCTTACAATGTGAAAACAACACTGTCATTTCCCTTTAATCACTTACACTGTCATTGCAAAACCGAGGTGATGGGCAACAGCCATAAAGGCTGGTCCAAGGCAGTAAAAGCGGCTCGTCGACTGAACGGGACAGTTACAGAAAACTACCGTGTAACGATTGCACACGCACAAAGGGATGTCTGAGGGTTTCTAAACTGCAAAGGCAACGAAGCACAAGATGAAGGGAGATCTGATTTGGAAAATTATGCAGCTGTTGGTAGGCTAAAAGACTATGAGTTCAGGAGGCACTTGCCGCACCTGCCCCCAGCCCTTTGGAAGATATAAAACCCTGTAAATTTAAAAAAACGACACAGAAGGATCAGCAAGACTCAATAGTAATACAAAGAACTGGGCAGACCAACCCACCTTTCCCAAAGTTTCCTAATAAGCGTTGATCAGATGTTCACTGTATTCAAAGAATAACTGTCTAATGAAAACTAACACTTTGTGATATCATGTCTGCCACTGTATATTATTTCACTGTTGCTAAACCGTCATGTGTAAGGTGACATTAGCAGCGGACTGATTGAATTTCCATTTAAAACAAAAATATAAAATTTTAATTCCATTTACTTTTGCAGTGCCTTTTTAGCTCAGCTCTGACAGAAAGGAAGTCAGACATCTGGATAAATGAGCTAGGTTGATTGAATATTGATAAGCCAATTTTTAATTTATCAAGGTTATCTAGAGGTGCTAACCTGACGCTGCATACTAACAAGAAATATCAACACACTAAGTGATGTGTGCAGTGGAATATTTCTTTGGGGAAACAGCTCTGGATAGACCGGGATTATTGAAATTAGAACCTTGCAATGAGGACAGAAAGCGAGTTCCTATGGGGAAATTCAGGTGAGAGGTGTGGCAGAGACACTGAGATGAACAGGTAGCAAATTTTATACTTTGTACAGACCGCAACATAAAAATCACATCAAATCAGTATGGATGAGAGAGAGAGAGAGAGAGAGAGAGAGAGAGAGAGAGAGAGAGAGAGAGAGAGAGAACTGTCTTTGTGAAAAGTAGAGTTAACATGGCACAAGAAATGCTAATGTTTCACTTCTCCAAATTTTCACAGCAAGACAGGTAATCACTGCAGACCTTACAATACACTTTCCACATAACCAGAAATTTGCAAGGCTTGGCAGCTCCCTACAAAAGACAATGTCCAAACAACCGAAAGGAAGCAAGCCGGTATTATTCTTCAGTCTTGGGAATTCAGAAAAGAGCATGGTGTATTGCAGAAAGAATAATGCCAGAGGAATATGTAAGACTTCAGAAAAAGAGCACCAATTCCTCTCTTGCCTCATAGAAGAAATTTAATAAAATGACATTTTATAGCAGCACTGGACCAGTCTCAGATGTTTGCATGTTTTCATTAGAGATAAGTAATTAGAATACTCCATTTCATAGATTTAGCAGTAACTGAAAAGCAACGTTGAGACTCAAGTGTACATCAGCGTGGGCAGGAAATACTAGAGATAAAGATTTTCTTCAGGATTTCTTTCTGTTGTGAAGCTACAACTACTGAAGCCTTACTTAAGAACTTCTTTGTGTTTTAGCTTCTGCTCACTTGCTGTGTCAGCAGTAAGTAGCGTAACTGTGGCACCTTACACGTCCTGACTGATCCCAGCCAGGACACTCACATCTAGTGGTATCTCAACACTGACTGCTGGTAGCATAGCACTAAGCATGAATTTTCTACCATAGCTGTGTCAAGATCTGATTTCACAGATTACTGTCCTTACTGCCCTCCTGCACGAAAGAAGAGTCTCTGATGCACATGTCCTTTCTCAATACTCATTTTTACATCTTTCCCAGTTCTGCAATACCTTACTTTCTGTAACCTTTCATTTGTACCCATAAAAGTATGGGACATAAGGACTGATACAGCATTCCTCCAGACTTGGGTCATAATTGATTCCTTTCATCAATTGCTCAAATGCTTTTTGCTAATATAAACCCAAACCAAATATAAATAATCAAATTCTTACAACATTTGAGCAAATAATTAACAAATATGCTATTAATGTGTAGTGTCTAAAGCTACAAATTTGAGACAAATTCTGATTTATTGCACTCAATGCATTATGAATAAACCCATCAAAGTCAAGATAAAGGAATAAGATGCTACTGTACTTGAACAAAGGTAAGTTAACTCCTGATAAAGAAATTGTTTGAAAATTATTCTAGATTCTGTAAACTATTTCATATTGCCATAGGGGTTTTGTGGTTGTATAGCATGTATGTTTTTAATTTTAGAGCTGAGAGACTCCACTGATATGTTTTGTATTTGTCACATTCCTCCTTGCCACATTGCTCCGGATGCAAAGGAGCATAGTGAAGCTGGAACTGATAGAGGCATAGTCTGAATTTGATCTCTTTTGAATGACCCATGCTACTGTCGCGGTTCAATTCCTCTTATCTTTTAGACTGTATTAATTGGAAATAGAAATCTGAAATAGTAAATTGATAATGCACAGCTTTTAATTTCCTTCACACATTATCATACTGCATCAATTTGCACAGCTCTGAGAGTCAGTCTGTGTGAATTAATGATGCATCTCCATATCTGCCCGATAAAGATAGAGGGCTGTGACAACGTTTACATCTGATACTATTAGAGTCTCTTCAATGATAATCATTAACAAGTCCATTAATGAGAACATATTTCCCTGAGGCACTATGGCCATTTGACATTGTAATCTAAATCTATACTCTCCAGAAACTCTATTAGAAAGCAATGAAGTAGGTCCCCGAACTATATAAAGGTTATCAGCCAAGTTATCTCACTGAGCAAAAGAGATGAAGGCGTCTTCCTTCAATATTGGCAGTATAGAAGATTAAAATGTACAACTGTCTTTTCTTTTTTTTTTTTTTTTTTTTTTTTTAAAATCAATCACTGTATTAGAAATACGTTGGCTGAAAGCTGTACCCCAATGGCTTCAAATAACTGAGCAACACATACTCAAACCCTTAACTTTTAGAAGGTTGTATTTAACTGGAATAACAAAGTTCAGCAACTCATCACACTGATTAATATGATTATCTAATAACAATGGCCCTGACTTGTTAAAACACAAATCCCATTGGCTTGAACTCTGTACCATAACTTACACAGATTTGACTGAAATAAGAGCTACTGTAATATAAAATTCCTTATTCATCAGTAGATTAAATAATAGTTCAAGAAACAGAAGAATTACTTTAATTTCAAAATTATTGTATTACAAAAAACACACTCGGTTTTCTGTGAAACTGGTTTCACCTCAGGCCTAACACATAGTGACAATCATTCACCCTACAACAGGCATCTAAGCTGGCAGCCTCAGAGCAGCAAATATCGTGGACAAAAATAGACAGCTGTTCCCAAGTCCTAATACCTATGAGAAGGATGAAGCTGGGAGGGCATCACTGCTGCAATCTCTCCCTGAACTACTCTGGGAGTAAGAATAATTTCAGACTCCTGAACTGTGTACTTTGTATCCTTCATCTGTGTTAAATCAAAAGTTTGCTGGAGCCAACAAAATACAAAGTACTCCTTTAAAAACGTATTTTTGAGAGGGAAATTTTTGTTTCTTAAACTGCCACAAAGCCACACCCAACTATTCATTATTATCATGAAAAGACCTTTCATGAAGGCACAATTTCCCACAATGTCAGTATTATGTAAAGCAAAATAAATCATGCCCAAGATAAAAAGATTTGTGGATTGGTGTACTACAGCAATCAGTAGCCATTCCTGGAAAACACATCCCTATAAGCCTCCAAGTTCACTACTGAACTAGTCCCTTTTTACCACAAAGCTGTCCTGGCCATGATAGATTTTGCTTTTGCAGATAAACATCCAATTATCTTAAAGCATTACAGAAGTTGAAAGACAACCGGCAAAAATTAATCGCTTATATCACAATGCAAATATAAACACTTCCCCTCAAAAGTTAGCACCGATCATTCAATTTTTTTAGGATTATATATTTTTTACCCCAGCAATAAAAATCTACTGATATTTAGAAGCTATTTATGTTATTCATTCCATGCACCATGAGAAGATCTGACTGGAGACTGACAGCACAGTATTAAATACTAATACTTCTTCATATTTTTGTCATGTTCATGATGAGTTCTATGCTTGATGAGCAAATTGAGATGAGAAACAAAATAAATATGGAGGTGATTAAATCCTACCCCTGTTTAATATGAGACTCTCTGATTTTTCTATGTAGCCTGTTAGAAACAGAAGTGTGAACTAGATGAACCTTCAGTTTAATCCCATATAGGAATTTCTGTATCAACACAATCTAGCTTAGAAAAGCTTTAAAGCACTTATGTTTCCTCTTAAGTATCTCACAGACAACTTGGGAGATTATGTAAAATACCTGTGTCTTTACTCAGTTTCCTTAGCCATATTATAATTTCAAGGTTAATTTCCTAGAGAAAAAAACATGCTTAAAAATTTCACTTATTATATACTGATCTTAGCTGGAAAGGGAAAAATATTGTCAACAGTCACGTTAAGAGCATTAAACTTCTGAAGCTATTATTATTCTCTAAGAATTTCACATTTAAAAGCAGAATTTGAAATTTCACATAATATGTTATAATTTACGCGGTAATCATCAAGGTCACTTCTAAGCAACTGCTTGTGAAACGTTACATACAGAAACGTAAAGCAAATCTTGTGTTATAAAATACAATGAAGCATTTTAAAATCCAAATCCCTTCCCTCCCTCCAAGAGAACAAATTATTTTTTCCTGGAAAGCATCATGCTGCTAGATTCAGACTCTGTTTGCCAAATCTGAGCCTGGATGAATGTTTCACAGTGAAGACATAATACCTTGGAATGAGAAAACACACAACGAACCTGACAAGAACAGCAGTGCACACAGGGCTTAGCCATGGGAACAAGCACTGTGCCAAAATTTATCACATCCAGAAAAGCACAACTCCTTCATGTTCATCTTTAGTGCTTGCCAATGGTGCTGACAACTTTTAACACGAAGCAACATATTAAGAGTTTTTTTGAAAACGTGCTAAGAAATTAGAGAACAGTGGTAAGTCTCCTTATACTCAGCTGAAGCAATAAATGGCAATTAATTTTCTGAAACACACTGAAAAACCTGCATCAGCACACAGAGGTACTTGAACTATATTTGTGACAATTCACAGGAAAACTTGAATTCAAGTTCCCAGTGAAATGTATCTTTCCCAGTGTATTCAGCCACCTGCAGTGTTCTAACAATGCCAGCTCTCACCCTTTGTTGCACTGGCTAAGCAAAATGTCAGGCAGAGTTCTGCATCAACACTTCTGTAAACCCAGTTGAATTCAAATTCTTAATAAAAGCATTTAAAAAGAAAAAAAAAAAATCAACCTTTCAAGGTTTTTAGTGTGCATAGCATATAATTTTTTTGGTGATATACTGAGAGGTATTTGCTTCTCTTGGCAAATCAGCTACCCCTTTTTTTTTTTTTTTTCCTTTTTACTGGTTCACATGAGTTTCTGCAAACTTTACTGCATCTGTTGCCTCAAGTAAGTTTTTCCTATATATGTATAAACATCGGTTTGGGATCTTCAAATCTAAAACCAGATTTAACTTAAGATTATCGAATCATAGTTACAATATCATTTATCTAATATTTTACATGCAATAAAGATCACTGCCTTCCAATTCTATTTCAAGAAGTGCATTAAGGGTTGTCTGTTTTTGTGATCCATTACATTCTGCTTAGCTGTCTACTAATGCATGACTTCTTGTACTACTGAATTGCCTCCTTGAGACTTGGCATCTTCTTAACGAGACCATCCTTGGCAGGACCAAGGCTTCCATGGTAGCAAAACAGTAGAGAGATTTCTAATTACCTTTGGACAGCTAACCTTCCTTATTGTTCCATGATTCCACCGAGTCAGAGTTTCTGGAAGTCACTCATGGCAGGTGATGTCTCCAAACAGGCTGACTCTGCAAGACAGGAAAAAGCCCATTTTAGTGGGGTTCTATTCCTGCT